>NC_142009.1:1901200-1991200 GCF_049901735.1 Notechis scutatus
TGAAAGGTGACATCCCCAAATTCTGGGGGGACCTGGCTGAATCAGATGGGTTGGGGGGCATTCCCCTCCCCCAAATGGAGGGTCTTTGGGGGCATCAGCGTATTGCCTGGGAAAAGGTCTGGAACCCACAGAAGCCCTGGGATCCCCAGGTTCATGGATGGATGGAAGGAAGGAAGGAAGGAAAGAAAGAAAGAAAGAAAGAAAGAAGGAAGGAAAAATGGAGGGAGGGAGGACGGAAGGAAGGAAAAATGGAGGGAGGGAGGGAGGAGCAAGAGGGAGGAAGAGAGGAAGGAATGAGTAAGAGGGAGGGGAAGGAAGGGAGGAAGGAGGGAGGGAGGGAGGGAGGAGCAAGAGAGAGGGGGAAAGAAGGAAGAAAGAAAAAGGGAAGGAGGGAGGAGCGGGAGGGAGGGATGGAGGGAAGGAAAAAGGGAGGGAGGGAGGGAGGAGCAAGAGGGAGGAACAAAAGAGCAAGAAGGAGGAAGGGAGGAAGGGAGGAGTACGAGGGAGAGGGAAGGAAGGAAGGAGCAAGAGAGAGGGGGAAGGAAGGAAGGAAGGAAAAGGGAGGAAGGAGCAAGAGGGAGGGATGAAAGGAAGGAAGGAAGGAAAAAAGGAAGGAAGGAAGGAAGGAAGGAAGGAAGGAAGGAAGGAAGGAAGGAAGGAAAAAGGGAGGGAGGGAGGGAGGGAGGGAGGGAAGGCCAATCAAATCTGATCCATCTCTGTCAGCGCAGAAGGTTCTGAGTGGGGCTCCCAGCCGCTCACTCACCTCGTGTGGTCCAGCGATGCCACGTCAGTCAAGTCAAAGACGATAATGATGGCTGCAAAAGAGGGGGTTTTGGGGGGGCACAGAAAGGGAGGTTCAGTTCCCCATGGGGGGGGGCTCCCCCTGCCCCCTTTTCCTCCCCTGCATCTCGAGTTCTGCAAATCCAAGGAGGTGCAGAAAGAGGCAGGATAAACACCCCAGGTGCTGGGGGGAGTCAAAATAGGTGCCCCCCCCCAGGGAATTAGCCTCCCCCCACACATGCAACCTCCCCCAGCCCCAACCAGGAAGGACATTTGGCGCTGGGGGGGGGGGGCTCAAGGTCTCTCCTGCAGAGCCCCCTCCCCATCAAGGCCTGGGGACCGATTCCCTGGGGGCCAGGGCAGTTCTGCCGGGCTCTTCTGGGGGCTGGGAGACCCTCCCCCCCCTCCACGCCCCACCCCAAGGTTTCCCATCGTGCAGTCTTAGCTCTTCCACACTCGGCCTTGGTCTGAAGCTCCGGCCAGCTGGTTTGGACACTCAGAAATACGAATAGGAATGGAATGGAAATAGAAAAAGAATAGGATAGGATAGGATAGGATAGGATAGGATAGAAAATGAATAGAATAGAATAGGAAATAGAATAAAATAGAAAATAGAAGAGAATAGAATAGAAATAGAATAGAAAAATAATAAAATAGAATAGAAAATAGAATAAAATAGAAAATAGAATAGAATAGAAATAGAATAGAAAAATAATAAAATAGAATAGAAAATAGAATAAAATAGAAAATAGAATAGAAATAGAATAGAATAGAGAATAAGAGAAAATAGAATAGAAATGGAATGGAATAGAAAATAGAATAGAGAATAAGAGAAAATAGAATAGAATAGAAATGGAATAGAAAATAGAATAGAATAGAGAATAAGAGAAAATAGAATAGAAATAGAATAGAAAATAGAATAGAAAATAGAATAAAATAGAAAATAGAATAGAATAGAAATAGAATAGAAAATAGAATAGAATAGAGAATAAGAGAAAATAGAATAGAAATATAATAGAAAATAGAATAGAATAGAGAATAAGAGGAAATAGAATAGAAATAGAATAGAAAATAGAATAGAACATAGAATAGAATAAAAAATACAATAGAAAATAGAATAGAACAGAACAGAATAGGAGCTAGAAGGGACCCTGGAGGACATCTAGCCCAACCCCCTGCCCAAGCAGGAGAACTTATAGCAGTTATTTCAGACCAAGGGCTGCCCCAGTCTCTTCTTAAAATGATCACCCTCCACGCAGGATCTATTTTATGAGCTTTTACACAGGGAGTCCTCGACCCACGACCACCGTTGCTAAGTGACAGCTAAGCGAGATGGTTGCTAAGGGAGGCTTCGCCCCATTTTACGACCTTCCTTGCCAGAGTTGTTCAGTCGTGAGTTGCCATTGATTTTAAAAGGTTGAGATTCTGGCTTTAAAGCAGAGGTATCCAAGCTCGGCCCCTTCAACTCCCAGAATCCCCCAGCCAGTCGCAGGCTGGGAGTTGAAATCCCCAAGTCTTAAAAGGGGCCGAGCTTGGATTCCTCTGCTTTAAACCATCTTGGAATCCAGAGGAAAGAGAAGGAGCTGCGCCCAGGGTGGGCTGGGAGGCAGACCCCCTCCCCAAAGTCCCCCTGTACCATTCTGCACCCTTACCTTGGGCTCCCCGATAGTAAGTGGAGGCGATGCATTTGAACCGCTCCTGGCCGGCCGTGTCCCACCTGGCAGGGGGCAAGCAGAGACGGTCGGAGGGGGGTTAAAACAGGGAGGGGGGGGGAGGTGCTGGAGGGGGAACCAGGCCCTGTGGGGTGGGGTACTCACAGCTGGAGGCTGAAGGGGACCCCCAGAATCTCGAAGCGCTCCATCTCAAAGTCCACCCCGATGGTGGCCTTGTAATTCTTGTCGAACGTGTCCTTGCAAAACCTGGACGAAGGAATGAGAAAGCGGGGGACCCCCCCCTCCTCTCAAGGAAAGTCGCCTCGCCAGCAAACCCCCCACCCCACCCTGAGCACGTTGGGAAGGGTGAGCAGGTCCCCCCCGAGGTCAGTCTAGGTCCACCCGCTGCTCACAGCAAATGGTCATAGCCACGCCCCTGGCTGCATGGCCAGCTTGTGCCTGTCCAACTGCACTGGGCTCTTGCAGGAAGGCTCAAAGGGGAGGGGTCTCCAAATTTGGCTGTTTTAAGGCCGGTGGACTTCAACTCCCAGAATTCCTCACAGTGGTTGAGGAATTCTGGGAGTTGAAGTCCAGAAGGGGCCAAGTTTGGAAACCTCTTGGAAACCTTCCAAGTTTGGAAATCTCATCCAGAAGATAAAAAAGCTGATCTCCCCCGACACTCTGCCATGCCATTGGGTGTCCCCCCCACACAAACTCTCACGGGACGGAACCCCCCACATTCCCGGTGTCACCCCCATCCTTACCGATTGATCAGGCATGTTTTCCCCACCGACAGGTCCCCACCACAATGATCTTGGAGATTTTAAACCTGCTGGGAGGAAAAGGGATGAAACAGCCCGAACAACCCCCCACACACACACACGAACAATGCAAAGAGATTTAGGAAGAAATGTGGAGATAGACTGATGGTAAAATAAAGAGAGGGAGAGAGAGGAAGGAAGGAAGGAAGGAAGGAAGGAAGGAAGGAAGGAAGGAAGGAAGGGAAGGAAGGAAGGAAGGAAGGAAAGATGGATAAAAAGAGGAAGGAAGGAAGAAGAAGAAAGAAGGATGCAAGAAAGAGGAAGGAAGGGGAAAGAAGGGAACAAGGAAGGGAGAATGGAGGAGGGAGGAGGATGAAAGAAAGAGAGGAAGAAAGGATAAAGGGAGGGAGGGAGGGAAAGGAAGGAAGGAAAGAAGGAAAGAAAGAAGGAGAAAGAAGGATGCAAGAAAGAGGAAGGAAGGGGTAAAAGAAGGGAACAAGGAAGAAAGGGAGGAAAGGAGGGAGGGAGGGAGGATGAAAGAAAGAGAGGAAGAAATGGATAAAGGGGAGGGAGGGAGGGAAAAAGGAAGGAAGGAGAAAGATGGATAAAAAAGAGGAAGGAAGGAAAGAAGGAGAAAGAAGGATGCAAGAAAGAGGAAGGAAGGGGTAAAAGAAGGGAACAAGGAAGAAAGGGAGGAAAGAAGGGAGGGAGGGAGGATGAAAGAAAGAGAGGAAAGAAATGGATAAAGGGGAGGGAGGGAGAAAGGAAGGAAGGAGAAAGAAGGATGAAGAAGGAACAAGGGATAAAAGGAAGGAAGGAAGTCAGGGGTGGGATTCACATTTTTAACAACTGGTTCTGTGGATGTGGCTTAGGTGGTGGGCGTGACTTGGTGGTCATGTTATTGGCTGGGTGTGGCCAACTCAACATCACTCACATCGAGGTACACATCTCCTTGCCTGGCCTCTCGTGACTGTGGGGATTCTGCAACAGTCGTAAGTATGAAAAATGGTCATAAGTCACTTTTTTCCAGTGCCATTGTAACTTTGAATGGTCCCTCCACACAAGCAAAGTACCAGCAAAGGAGGGGGAAAAAACTCCAGAGAGGTTCCTGAGACAGGAAGTCCAGTCCTGCCAAGAATGTAATAAGGGTTAACAGAGAGGCAGTTTCTGTAAGCAACACCAGAATGTTTCCTTCCTGCCTTCCTTACAGGATTAGCCCAGGAATTTCTTCTAACAACGGGTTCTCCAAACTGCTTAGAAGGTAAACAACCGATTCTAGCAAATAGGTGCGAACTGGTAGAATCTCACCCTGAAGGAAGTGACAAAAGAAGGAAAGAAGGAAGAAGGAAGAGAGGTAGGGAGGAAGAATGAAAGAAAGATGAAGGAAAGGCTAAAAGGAAAGGAGGAAAGAAAGAGAGGAAGGAAGGAGGGAGGGAGGGAAGGAAGGGAGAGAGGGAGGGAGGGAGAGAGAGAGAGGAAGACCCCTAACCCCAGAGACTTCAACCCCAGGGAATCCCCTCCCCATCTTGCTTACAGGGGCTTCATGTGGAGAAATGCGAGATTAGCAGCTTAGCAAATCTCCAAGAGAGAGGAATTTGTGAGGGGGGGGGGACACAACTGGCCCCTCCTCCCAGCAGGCCCCTTTCAAGCCAAGGAAATCTGAGCCAGGATATACCCAGAGGGGGCTGGAAGGGGCTGCTTTGCCCTGCCCTCCCCTCCCAGCTGCATTCCTGCATTATGCCACCCCTCCTCTGGCCCCCTGGACATCCCAGGAAGAGGGAGGGGGGTCTCAGGAAGCCAGGAAGTGGCTCAGCCTCCCCCTCCTCAAACCAAGCCAGCCCAGCCTGCCAATCCCCAGCCTTCCCTTCAGCTCTGCAGCAGCAGCCGCCGCCCTTGTCCTTCTTCCCGCCTTCTCCTTCCGGGAGGGAGGGCATCTACTTACCCCACGGTGCCCGTCCGCTGGGCCTGGCACGTGCCCACCACTTTGGGATGGAAGGATGTCCTGCCGTGCAGGGAGGCCTCTTTGCTGAAACACTGGGAGGTTGAGGAGCCATTAGCCCAGAGCAGGGTCTCCCACCTTGGCCTGTGGACTTCAACTCCCAGAATTCCCCAGCCAGAGATTTGGTACAGGCTGATCATGGGGGCACACAGGCAAGGTGCCCACCCACCCCCACCCACCCCAAATTCAGTGCCACGCTCATCTTACTTGGGGCAGCTCACCAATGACCCGGTCCCTTCGCACAGGGGCCAGGATGTTCATTGCTGGTCTCCGAGGTTCCCACCTGTGGGCACAGAAAGGGGTGGGGCGCACTGAAGACCACTAAACCAACAATGCCCAACTTTGGCAACTGTTAAGACTTTGTGGACTTCAAGTCCCAGCATTCCCTGGTCACTTTACGACTGTTGTGGTTCGCCGGCAGCAGGTGAGGACGGCTGAGGTCTCGGAGGGCGAGGACTCAGGTGAGGGGCCTGCGTGTGAGGCAGGGATGGGGCCAGGACCATCAGGGATTGGGGTGCTGCCTTCGGAGCTTGTGGGGGCTGGCAGCAGTGAGGAAGAGGACCCCGAGGAGCCTGTGCCCAGGGTGCGCAGGGCTGCTCGAAGGAAAGAGCAGCTGCAGCAGTATGGGCTACTCGGGAGTAAGGCTGCAAGGTGATGGCCCCTCCCTTCAGAGATAAAAGCCAGCTGAGAAACTGGAGTTCTGTGCAGGAAGCAAAGAAGTTTTTGCACTCAAGCCTGGTGGACGTTCGGACAGTTTGTGTTTGGAAACTCTTTGTGTTTGAAATATTTCTTGGCAACTTTATCTAATGTTCTTGGCAGCCTTGCACCAACTTGGCATGGCTCGTTCTTATCACAGACCATTAGTTTGAAGCAGCCTTTGAACCGGGAAGGAAAGAATCGTTAAAAAGGTTTTTCCTGTTACCTCCATTTGGTGTTTGTTTCCTTGGAACAAGATTTGGGTCAAAACGACGACTTTGTGGACTTCAAGTCCCAGCATTCCCTCTCACTTTAAGACTTTGTGGACTTCAAGTCCCAGCATTCCCCAGCCAGTTGTGTGAATTAAAGTCCACAGGTCTTAAAGGCTGCCAAGGTTGCACAGCCCTGAGCTAAACCGTTGGGTTTTCCTTCATCTGCCTGGGCTTCCGCTCGCCCCCTCCTCCCGGGAAACCTTCCGTGAGGGTCCCACGTGGCAGAAAACGTGGGAGGGGCTCCAGGCCCCCTCCCTCAGAGGGGCACAACCTGCCAGATTCACTTAAGAACCATGGCAAGAAAGTTTGTAAAATGGGGCAAAACTCCCTTAACAAATGTCTCATTTAACAACAGAGAGTTTGGGCTCCATTGTGGTCCTAAGTTGAGGATTGCCCGTATAAAAATAGTTGGAAGGGACCTTGGAGGTCCTCCACTCTAACCCCCTGTTCAAGCAGGGGGCCCTACGATGGTGTAGGGGTCTACACCCTTCCAGACAAATGGTTGACCCATCTCTTGGAAACTTCCAGGGATGGAGCCCCCCCCCACCCTCTGGTGAATTAACAGAATAACTGAGTTGAAAGGGACCTTGGAGGTCTTCTAGTCCAACCCCCTGCTCAAGCAGGAACCCTACACTATTGGAGACAAAGGGGCTGCCCTGTCTGGAAGTCCAGGGATGGGCTTTCACTACTATGTGTCAGAAATGGCGTGCGGGGGGGTCTCCTGCTTGGGCGTGGGGTTGGACTAGATGACCTCCAAGGCCCCTCCCAGCTCTGTTCTGAATTAATTAAAGCGGTGGGAGCTTCACCCCTGGAGGCTTTCAAGAAGAGACTGGACTGCCCTCGGTCAACCAGGGTGTAGGGTCTTCTGCTTTTGGGGAGGGGGGTTGGACTAGATGACCTCCAAGGCCCCTTCCAACTCTGTTCCTCTGTCTGCGTTCTCACGGACCAAAGGGGAGTTTCGGAGTTCGGAAAGCGGATGAAAGGAGCGTGAAAAGGACTCGTCCCGGCGGCTTTGGGATGCGGCTCTTCTTCCTCACCCCCCCGCAAAAAAGAAGGGGCGCCAGCTGGAGCAGCTCCAGCGAGCGAGGCGGCGCCCCCCAACCCAGGTCGGAGGCTGGAAGAGGCCGCGGGAGCCGCGTTTTCCGCGGGCGGCCGGGAAGCTCCCCTCGGGGCAGCGAAAAGTTCCTGGCGGGACGGCGGAGCCGGCGAGGGAGAGTCGGTCCCGAGCAACTCCAGGTCGGTCTGCCCCCCTTTCCCCGCCCCGGGACGGCCCCCTTGAGGCCAGCCAGCGGGCGGCGACGGACGGGGAGCCCCGGATTCCTGCCAGATGGGGCGGGCGAGGAAGCCTGACGCGGGACGGGGGGTGGGGGGCGTCCCGAAGCCGTCCCGGGAGGGGCTTGGGCCGGCACCCGCTAGCCCGGGCGGGGGAGAGGGCGAAGGCGAGAAGGCAAGAGGCGGGCGGAGGGAGGGTCGTCTCCGATCCCCGGAAATTCCAGCAGACGCCCCCTCCTCCCTGCTCCCTCCGGCCCGAACAAAGAGGGCTGGGCGGTCTCCAGCTCGCTACCGCCGGGGAGGCGCTTTGCATGGCCTCGGGGGTCCCCTCGCCGTCGTGGGTGGTCCATATCTCGCGCGGGGGTGGGGGTGGGGGGCAGGGTCCCGCGGGGAAGGGGGCGGCCGCCACTCAGCGCCAGGACGGATTAGGGAAGGGAGGAAAGAGGGGGTCCCCTCCCGGGCGAGACAAACTGCCCTCCCCCCCCCGCCGCCCCTCCCTACCTTCTCCCGGCGGCGCGCAGACAGGCGAGGCTGCAGCCGGCGGCATCTGCTCCGGAGTGACTCAGAGGCTGGCCCGGGCGGCGGTGGGGCGGGCAGAGCCCCCCACGGGGCAGGCAGACCCGGGAGGAGGAGGAGGAGGAGGAGCAGCCCGCCCAGGCAGGCTCGGAAGCGCCTCCGCCGTGGGCCGCCCGGAGCCCCTCCGCTGCCCTCTGCACGCGCTCAGACGCCCCTCGGGACTTGGCCCGGGCAATAATCCATTCACCCCGAGAAGCGCCCACTTTGGTGGGATTGATGGACTCGAGGGTTGGTTTCTTCTTCGATGACCCGCCTGCCCTCCAGTCGGTCTCAGCTCTTGAACTGCCCTATAAATGCCCCCCCCCATCTGCCCTGCCATCTACCTGGTCTTGGGGGGCTTTTAATAGACCCCCATCCAGGAGGGTGGAGGGTGCTGGCCACCCCCTTTCTTTCACCAGGAGAGTTTTAGGGACGCACTGCGGGGGTCCTTGGGGCTCCCTGAGCCGGGTGCTTTTCTTGCAGGCGTTTCATGACCTAACTAGGGAACACCATCAGTGCTGGAAGAGAGGGTGGTTGAGGAAGAGGAGGAGGAGGAGGAAGAAGGAAGGAGGAAGAAGGAGGGGAGGAGGAGGAGAAGAAGAAGGAGGAGGAGGAAGAAGAAGGAGGAGGAGGAGGAGGAAGGAGAAGGAAGAAGGAAGAAGAAGAAGAAGAAGAAGAAGAAGAAGAAGAAGAAGAAGAAGAAGAAGAAGAAGAAGAAGAAGAAGAAGAAGAAGAAGAAGAAGAAGAAGAAGAAGAAGAACAAGAGGAGGAGAGAAGAAGAGGAGGAGGAGGAGGAGGAAGGAAGAAGGAGGGGAGGAGAGAAGAAGAAGAAGAAGAAGAAGAAGAAGAAGAAGAAGAAGAAGAAGAAGAAGAAGAAGAAGAAGAAGAAGAAGAAGAAGAAGAAGAAGGAGAAGGAGGAAGAAGAAGAGGAGGAGGAGGAGGAGGAAGGGGAAGAAGGAGAAAGGAGGAGGAGAGGAAGAAGAAGAAGGGAGGAGGAGGAAGAAGGAGAAGAAGGAGGGAGAGGGAGAAGGAGAAGAAGAGGAGGAGGAGGAGGAGGAGGAAGGGGAAGAAGGAGGAGGAGGAAGAAGAAGAAGAAGAAGAAGAAGAAGAAAGAAGAAGAAGAAGAAGAAGAAGAAGAGGAGGAGGAGGAGGAAGAAGAAGGAGGAGGAGGAGGAGAAGGAGGAAGAAGAAGAAGAAGAGGAGGAGGAGGAAGGGGAAGGAGGAGGGAGGAAGAGGAGGAAGGAAGAAGGAGGAGGAGGAGAAGAAGAAGAAGAAGAAGAAGGAGGGAGAAGGAGAAGAAGAAGAAGAGAGGAGGAGAAGGGAAGAAGAGGAGGAGGAGGAAGGAGGAGGAAGGAGGAGGAGGAAGAAGGAGAAGGGAGGAGGAGAAGAAGAAGAGGAGGAGGAGGAGGAAGGAAGAAGGAGAAGAAGAGGAGGGAGGAGGAGGAGAAGGAGAAGGGGAGGAGGAAGAAGAAGAAGAAGAAGAAGAAGAAGAAGAAGAAGAAGAGGAGGAGAAGAAGAAGAAGAAGAGAGGAGGAGGAAGAAGGAGAAGGAGAAGAAGAAGGAGGAAGGAGGAGGAGGAGGAGAAGAAGAGGAAGAAGAAGAAGGAGGAGAAGAAGAAGAAGAGGAGGAAGAGGAGGAAGAAGGAGAAGGAGGAAGAAGAAGAAGAAGAAGAAGAAGAAGAAGAAGAAGAAGAAGAAGAAGAAGAAGAAGAAGAAAGAAGAACAACAACAACAACAACAACAACAACAACAACAACAACAACAACAACAACAACAACAACTGTGGGGTCCTTGGGGCTCTCTGAGCTGAGTGTTTTTCTTGCAGATGTTTCGTGACCCAACTAGGGAACGTCATCAGGGCTAGGAGGGAATGAGGTCTATGGAGTGGAGGAGGAGGAGGAGGAGGACTGTGGGGCTCTTGGTGCTCTCTGAGCTTGGTTGTTGTCTTGTAGACAGGTTGGCAGCGGCGGGAGGGGGGCAGAGAGGGGAAGCCCACCTGAAAAGGCCTTTTGTGCCGCTTGGCGTGTTCTAGCCAGGAGCCAAGCGAGGAGGAAGGCGGCCGGGGCCTCCTCCTCCCCCTCGGCTGCCAAGGAAGGAGGGGAGGATCCTTCTTGGAGGTCCAGTTGGGGCTGTGGGGCTCCCTGAGCTGGGCGGTTTCCTTGCAGGCCTTTCATGACCTAACTAGGGAACACCATCAGTGGTAGAAGAGGAGGGGGTTGTGGAGAGGAGGAGAAGGGGAAGAGGAAGGAATGAAGTGGGGAGACGTAGAGGAGGAAGGAGGATTTGTGGGGTCTTGATCGATCTCTGAGTTTGGCTGTTTTCTTGCAGAGGTTTCATCACCCAACCAGGGAACGTCATCAGAGGTAGAAGAAAGGGGGCTGGAGTGGAGGAGAGGAGAGGGTGTAAGGGGTAAAGTGGAGGAGGAGGAGGAGGAGGAAGAAGAAAAAGAAGAAAGGGAGGGAGGAGGAAGAAGGGTGCTGTCTGAGTTTGGTGTGTTTTCTTGCAAACATTTCATGACCCAACTAGGGAAGGTTATCAGTGCTGGAAGGAAGTGGAGTTGGAGGGGGAGGAGGAGGGGAGAAAGGGAGGGGGAAAGAGGGGGAAGAGGAAGGGGAGGAGGAGGAGGAGGGGGCTGTGGAGTCCCTGCTGCTTCTTTGAGCTTGGTGGTTTTCTTGCCAACATTTCATGACCTGACAAGGTAACAGCATCAGTGTAAATGAGTACGGGGTTTATTCCCTGTTTCTATACAGTAGTTTGACCAATCAAGCAGAAAACAAAACCCTGATCAAGGAGAAAACACACACACACACACAAATGCCAACAACAAGCAACATAAACAAGCAAACCCTCCCTCCTTCAAATGGATGGTGTGACCTAGTCAGGTAACGAAACGTCTCCCAGGAAACGGCCAAGCTCAGAGACCGCCAAGGATCCCTTTCCTCTTTGGTGCCGTTATGGGCTACCACTTTACAGATTTGGCCCCAAGGAAGAGGCGATGGCTCAGCCCCAGTGCATTGTGGGAAGATGGTGGTAGGGGAAGGTGGGGAACGCTGAAAAACAGCTTCTCTCGGTGGGTCAGAATTGCCACCTGGGGCAAGGGGGGAATAGGGGGGGAATTCTTCAATTTGGAGGGGGGGGTAATAGTGATTAAGGACATAGAAGTTGTACAAAATCATGCCTGGCTTGGAGAAAGTTAAATAAGGGCTTTCTCTTTCTTTCTCTTTCTCTCTCTCTCTTTCTTTCTCTTTCTCTGACTCTTTTTTCTTCCTCTCCCTTTCTCTCTCTGTCTTTCTTTCTCTTTCTTTTTCCCTTTTCTCTCTTCCCTTTCTTTTCTCTGCCTCTCTCTCTCTCCCCCACTTTCTCCTTTTTTGTTCTCTTGCCTTGCCTTGCCTCTTTCTTTGTTTCTCTCTCTCTTTTTCCATGTCTTTCTCCCCCCTTCTCTTTCTGTTTTTTCTTTCTCTCTCTCTCTCTCTTTCCTTTTTCTTCCTTTCTCTCTTTCTCTCTCTCTCTGAAAACGTTCCACTGAATTGACTAAGAAGAGGACCTGGCAAGCACAAAAGCAATGGATGGAAAGTAACCGAGGAGAGAAACAACCTAGAACCGAGCAGGGGGCTGGACTAGAAGACCTCCAAGGTCCCTTCCAGCTCCGTTATTCTGAGTCTTTGGGCCCTGTGGAATCTATTGCCTCAAGACAGTGAGATCCAAGCTCTGCCTAGTTGTTACGTGTGGTGCTTCGGTCACACCCTTGTGCTGCCATCCTGACTTTTCTTCTGGCCACACATTGCAGACAACTGCAGTTAAAACTCCACCTCTTCCTTATGCATAATGCTCAGTTCAGTGTTTCTCAATTTTGGCAGTTCGAAGGTGCATGGACTTCAACTCCCAGAATTCCCCAGCCAGCATAGTTCAAAGGAATTCTGGGAGTTGAAGTCCACGCACCTTCGAACTGCCAAGGTTGAAACGCACAGGCTCTGTGCGTTATAATAGGGCAGGTCTTCTGTCATTTTGGCCTCTCTGGTGTAGGGTGACCATCTTTCCTTGGGGAAAACAAAGCCCAAAAAGGAGCAAATCTAAAAGATTTAAATCTAAACGATTAAAAAAGAAACATGTTTATAACTTTGCTTTATCCTGGAAAATCCCAGAGCGACATTAAGGGGGAAAAAAACCCCGTACTCTAATAAAAATATCTAAAATGTCGATGTCAATAGATTTTAAAACAAAGTTGTGGGAACTTCATCCATGGAGACTTTCAAGAAGAGACTGGACTGCCATCTGTCAGAAATGGTGTAGGGTCTCCTGCATGGGCAGGGGGGTTGGACTAGATGACCTATAAGGTCCCTTCCAACCTCTGTTATTCTGTACATCTGTAAAAGACAATTCAATTTCCACATTTTGTCACATGAATGTGAAAGATTGGATGACAGGTATTCCTCTACTTACAACCATTTAATTTACTGACCGTTCAAAGTTACGACAGCACTGAAAAAAAGTGACTTAGGGCCATTTTTCACACTTACGACCGTTGCAGCATCCCCAGGGTCACGGGATCAGAATTCAGGGGCTTGGCAAGTGACTCATATTTATGACAGTTGCATCATCCCGGGAGGCGGGGACCGTGATCCCCTTTTGTGACCCCCCCACAGCCGGGTTCCGACAAGCAAAGCTCGGATCCAGAATCTGTGGTAACTTTGAACAATCACTTCATAAGTTGAGGACGACCAGTGAGGAAGAAATGGCCATTGTACTTGTCCCCAAAACTGGGCTCTTGCGTGGTGTCAAAGCCGATAAGTCACCGGACACAAGGTGTGGGACAAAATTATGCTTTTATTTTGGTGCCAAGGTAGAAGACCCTGTGGGCTCCAAAGCTAACCAAGGGCCTCCATCTTACAGCCATTTTTAGAGTCAAGGGGTGGTTGCATTCAGACGAATAATGCAGGCATAAGACCATATTGATTGGTCGTTTGGAGCTCAGCCCCCTATATAGCTGAATGTGGCCTGGTCACCTGTGTTTCACTCCAGGTCACGGGTATCTTGCAAAGTGTCCTAGTTTCATGTGCCAGCCATGTGGTTTTGGGTTTTTTTTTCTTATAAGCAAGCTATTCTTGTTCCTAATATCCTGGCTAGTGGTTTAAGGTGCCAACTTCTGCCTCGCTAAGAATGTGCAGATCTAACCTCTTTCCTATAGCAGAGCAGCCCACTCCCCATGACCCCCCCTCCTTCCGCAGAGGAAAGTAAAAGCAGTTTTAAATCTTGGTCTGAGGCAGCACCCCCCCCTCCCGTGACCCCCCCCTCGTTCTGTAGAGAGAGAGAGAGAAGACAGGAAGGAGCCAGGCTGCTCAAGGCACAGAAATGAAGGCCAGGGAAAATGCTTTTATCACAATTCCTATCCCTCCCTCTCATGTCCATCCCATCCATACCTGGGTCCGACCCTTCCTCTGATCCCCAGGACCTCCTCTGTACCTACATGCCATCACCTGATCCTTCCTACTCTAGTGGGAAGGTCCGACCACCGGGGTGGTGGTGGAAAGGACTCTCAGTGTCCAAAGGTCCAGCAAGAGCCAGGCTGAGTTTGAAGGGCTGGTCTTTGCCAAATCGCCTCGACCTTTTGCAGAGAAAGTCTGTCAGGTGCAAATTCCCTCTGGAGGATTATTGATGATTAACCACCAACATGGTTCTGGCATGGCACCCATGCCCTCCGGAAGGAATGCGGTTCGGCCAAAGGCTTAGAAGGGGGGTGTCCAACCTTGGCAACATTAAGAGACGCGGACTTCAACTCCCAGGATTCTCCAGCCAGGAGGAGGGGAGGAGGAGGAGGAGGAGGGGGGGAGGAGGAGGACTGTAGATTCTGGTGGTTTTGTTGCAGACGTTTCATGACCCAATTGGGTAACATCATCAGTGCCATAAGGGAGGGGGATGGAAGAGGAGGAGGAATAGGAGAAAGGGAGGGAGGAGTTGGGAATGAGGAAGGAAGGAAAGGGGGAGGGAGGAAGGGTTGCAGAGGGGTGAGAGAGGAGGAGGAGGACGAGGACTGTGGAGTCCTGGTAGTTTTATTGCAGATGTTTCATTACCCAACTTGGTAACTTCATCAGTGCTAGAAGAGGGATTGAGGAGGAGGAATAGGAAGGAAGGAAGGAAGGAAGGAAGGAAGGAAGGAAGGAAGGAAGGAAGGAAGGAAGGAAGGAAGGAAATGAGAAGGATGGAAGGAGGGAGGAGGGAGAAGAAAGGAAAGAGGGGAGGAAGGAAGGGTTACAGCGGGGAGGGGGAGGAGGACTGTAGGGTCCTTTGTGTTCTCTCAGCCTGGCAGTTTTCTTGCAGATGTTTCATTCCTAAACTAGGGAAACATCATTTATTCTGGGTTTATTTATGAAACTTATCTGCAGGGTTGTAGGTCCAGTGCTGCAAAATAAGCGGGCTGTGCTTTGGGGAGATTCTGCACCCGTGTCTTGTTTGGGGTGAAGGTGTGAAGTGTGTTGCAGCCAAACCCGAAGGCCCCTCCGAAGACCCCTAGATTTGCATCGCTGCTGCTGGGGGGTCTCCTGAGGGGGAAGACCCCTGACCCTACTCCTTGGTTCTTGCTCTGTTGGAAGCCTGCGGGGGCGGGGGGGGGGGGCTCCGCCTGCCCTGGTCCCAGATCAACTTTTGGTGGAAGAAATATCCATCTGGTTCAGTTCCAAGCCGGGAGCAAGACACTGGAATCACGGAGGCTGATTGGAAAGGTGGTTTATGGATGGACAGAACCACCAGGGTTTGTGACAAAATGGAGTTGAGAGTGAGGGATTTTTTTAATACCTCCTTTGGGCTTTGTGTTTGAGCTTCCTGTTCCTGTGCGAGAACATGTCCTTTAATATTCTATTGGCTGTTGTCAGATGCCCATGGGGTCATGTAGGGGTCATAGCTGGCTCTATAGGCAAAATGCAAATCCTGGGTGTTTGAGCTCCCAGGTTAGCTTGGAGTTTGGGCTGCTCTGAGATGATGCAATGAAGGGCCTTGTGTTCTGAAAGGGTGTTGGGCAATTCCTATTGTGGCTTAATGGATTTCGTCCTGTTTTGGATCTATTTGCTTATGAACAGAGCTAGCTAGAGACTTGTTTTCTTTCAATAAGCTCTTGAATCTCTTAAGTGCTGCCATCTGCTGTGGGCTATTAAGGAAAGTGGGGCTTGCTTTCTGCCTCTACAAAAACATGTTTCTCCATTTCTCCCTTTGGGAAATATAATATTCTGCCTTTTTAATATTTCTCAAAATATTACATTCTTCTAGGAGGGAGAGCTTCCCACACTTTTATTCCAGACAAGTGACAGACTCTGCTTCCATAAGGCAGAGCCACAGCTGGGGCGGGGGGAAATATTTAATAAATAATATTTAATAATAAATATATAATCTCTCTATATAAAAGCGAAATACCACTCATGCATTATCACAAAATCTCCAGAACCGTAAAGCCTACAAAACACAAGCAAGAGTTTCACTTTCAGTTTCAGAGCACCAAGCAGCTTTAGTACAGAACAGTTGAGCTAAGCCAGGCCCAGGCTCTCTGCTGTCTCCTCACACAGCAAATACTCTTTCAGTTTCCAAACAGCCCTCCACTCTCTCACACACTGACAGGACGCTAGCCAAATGAATACTGATGGTTGCTGGTAGGCAGAGGCAGAATTTTTTCCCCCTTATTTTCCTCCCCAAAATTAAGCCCAACCACATAGTTTCGTGGCGAATCATGGGTATCGAGCTAGTAAAATATATAATCAAAAGTAAAACAAGACAAAAACATTGAAAACATTGATTTAAAAAACAAAAAAGCAAACACATTTCTGTTTTGTTGTTTTATAATTCACTTTTTATGGTGTTTTTTTTTCCTAATTTTGTTTTACTTTTGTAATTTTTTTTCCCCCTTTTGGAATTTGTATTTTAATTTTCTGCATCATGTATTAAATGATAATAATAATAATAAAATAAAAATATGAGGCACTGGAATAGCAGAAGCTGGCCCCAAAGAACACTTTGACTGCCTCGCGTGGCATTGTCCAACTGTGGGTCCTTTTCTTGGCACGGAAGCTGGGATGTGGGACCCTCCACCAAACTTGCTTCTCAAATTACTCAAGGCAATAAAACACCACCTAGGAGTAGCCTATGCATCTGCCTAGAACAGGGGTCTCCAACCCTGGCAACTTGAAGCCTGGCGGACTTCAACTCCCAGAATTCTGGGAGTTGAAGTCCGCCAGCTTCAAGTTGCCAGGGTTGGAGACCCCTAGCCTGGGATAAAAGTGTAAATGAGGCTTCCAGGCAGCCAAAGCAAAGCTGGCTGGGGAATTCTGGGAGTTGAAGTCCGCCAGGCTTCAAGTGGCCAGGGTTGGAGACCCCTGGCCTGGGATAAAAGTGTAAATGAGGCTTCCAGGCAGCCAAAGCAAAGCTGGCTGGGGAATTCTGGGAGTTGAAGTCCGCCAGGCTTCAAGTTGCCAGGGTTGGAGACCCCTGGCCTGGGATAAAAGTGTAAATGAGGCTTCCAGGCAGCCAAAGCTCGGCTTAAGTCTCTAGTCCTCATGGATCCTGCATGGCGGATCATCCCCAAAACGAAGCCACTGATTCATTTTGATTTATAAAGCCATTTAATAGCAAAGCCATTGGGCGCCTTACGGCCGAGCGGCAGAACATTTAAAAACGCGCCTCATAAAAGCAGGAAAAAAAACAACAGTCGCCATGTCGAAAGGGAGGGATGGACGGGGATACTGTTGGACTACAACTCCCAAAGCTCCGCCATGAAAGGCCACCAATTCCCATGACCTCCCCTCGATGCGCACGCGCCTTCCTTTCGAAAGCCGACCACGCCCCTCCTATTATTATTATTTTCTTCTCCCTTCCCCCCCTACCCCCGGCAGGACTTAGTTTAGCGCTCGCGCGCGAGCCTCCTTGGTGAAAGTCCCGCGTGGCTTGGCCGGGCGGCTCTCGCGAGACTTAGCGCTTATAAAAGGCAGGCGGCGTTCACGCGGCCGCCTCTTTTCCGCTCAGCCAAGATGGCGCCGAAGGTGAAGAAGGAGGGTGAGCGCGGGCCTCGCGGCCCGAAGTGGGTTGCCGGTTCCCCCTTCCTCCCTCGCCCTTACCCGAAACTGCCTTAGCGTGGCCTCCCCGGGGAGGTGGGCCCGGCTGGGCGCTTCCCTTCCCGCCTTTCCCCTCAGAAAGGCAGCGTGGCCTCCTTACATGCCCCCCTCAGAATGGGGCTGGATGACCGCCCCCCCCCATTCTCTTGAGACCCTTCCCATCTCTCTCTCTCTCCCTCCCCCACATTTAATCGCGCCTCCCGGTTCTCTTGCTGCTGGATTACCGCGCCCATCGTCCCCGGCCTGACGAGGCCTTTGATTATAATAGCCCAGCCTAATTGGAGGGAACTGTGACTGGGGATCGCAGTGCCCATCATCCGTGGTCTGAGGAGGCCTTTGATTAATTGGCTGGGCCTGATTGGGGCTGTCATTGGGATCAACAGTGCCCATCATCCCCGGCCTGACGAGGCCTCTGATTGTCATGGCTCAGCCTAATTGGGGGAGCTGTGATTGGGGATCACAGTGCCCATCAGCCCCGGCCTTTGAGTATTCTGGGAGTTGAAGTCTACAAGTCTTAAAGGGGCCAAGTTTGGGGACCTCTGAATTAACCAGAGGAAGGACTTCCCTCCAGATGTTAGGGTTGCTCCAACAGTGGAGGTTTTTATAGGATCTCCTGCCTGAGCAGGGGGTTGGACTAGAAGACCTCCAGGGTCCCACCCTACTCTTGTTAAGTTAGCTGTCCCCCCCCCTTCTACGGGCCGTTTGTTACCCTTGGATTTTTCTTTCTTTCCAGGCCTTTTACTCCCTTGGTTGGTGTCCTCTGGCATTGACTGTTTTATTTGTGTTCTTAAAATGTGCTATTTTCAGGATGGAGGCTTTAGCTTTAGTGAATGGTTGTGATTGTAGCCACGTGGAGCTGGTGCGCCTTGATCCTGGGCAAAGCTTTGTGCCTTTTGGAGCTCCCCCCCTGCCTGTTCCCCACTGGGCTAATGGAGACCTCCCTTTCCTTCCCAGGCTGGACCATTATGCCATTAAGTTCCCACTGAGCAAGGAGTCAAGCACCAGCGGAGGGGGTTCTGGGGGTTGAAGTCCACGCATGTTAAAGATGCTGAGGTTGAGAAGCACCAATGGGCCACATTCTCTCACAGTCTGTGTTGCATCCTTAAAGCCCACCATAATTGGTGCCCTTTGCATTTCGTGTAACGTATTTTTGGCTAGACTGTCCCAAAGGTGCTTTCCCAAAAGGCAACTAGACTTGCTTGGATTTTTTCCTTGAAACTGTTTCTCTTCTCATCCAAGAAGCTTCTTCAGTTCTAGCTTAGTGAGAGCTGGAGAAGCTTCTTGGATGAGAAGAGAAACTTTAAAAAAAATATTATTTGCCTTTTGGAAAAGCACCTTTGGGACAACCATGACCTGTGGATGATGGAGAATCTCCATGGACATTTGGCTGGGCTTCCACCTTGTTGATGCATCCTGTTTTATCAGCAGCCATGATTCTTGGGTGGGGGGGAGAGGACCTGCAAATCTTTGAGACCCCTTGGAGGCTTGTGGAGGGAGCAGAGGAATGGATGGCCCAGATTACAAGCCTGAGGTCTTCTGTACTAAACCCCTTTCTTCCTCCTCCTCCCCGCAGCCGTCCCAGCGAAGACAGAGGCAAAATCCAAAGCACTCAAAGCCAAGAAAGCCGTCTTGAAAGGAGTCCACAGTCACAAGAAGAAGAAAATCCGGACATCGCCCACCTTCCGGAGACCAAAGACTTTGCGGTTACGGCGGCAGCCCAAGTATCCCCGGAAGAGCGCCCCACGGAGGAACAAGTAGGTTGGGTCCTTCCCCCCCCCCCCCGAAACTCAAAGGGCTTCCACCTTGACAGTAGTGAACCTTTAGAACAGGCCTGTCCAACCTGCCATCCATGGGCTGCTAGGGAGGATTGTAAACTTAACATTACAGATAGTCCTCACTTTATGCCCATAATTGAGACCAGCTGATAAGGGAGTCACTGCAGTTGTGAAGTGAATCTGGCTTCCCCCATTGGCTTGTCAGAAGGTCGCAAAAGAGGATCATGGGACACTGTAACGGTCATAAATAGGAGTCAGTTGTCCAGCATCCGAATGTAAATTGTAAGCACCCCCCCCCCCCCCCCCCCCCCCCCCCCCCCCCCCCCCCCCCCCCCCCCCCCCCCCCCCCCCCCCCCCCCCCCCCCCCCCCCCCCCCCCCCCCCCCCCCCCCCCCCCCCCCCCCCCCCCCCCCCCCCCCCCCCCCCCCCCCCCCCCCCCCCCCCCCCCCCCCCCACGGATGCAGCAAGTTCCAATTTTGTTTTGTCTGGAGACCATGGGGCTTCTTGAGCAAGTACAACAGCTAGAAAGATGCTAGGGACTGTTGAATTTGCAGGGGCCTTAGAGAAAGCAGTTCTGCACGACAGGACAGAAACCCACCATCTTATTCTCTACCTGGAAGCCCTCCAGCTCTTCTCGGGGCTCTCTCTTCCCTGCCTCCTGCCCCTTCCAGTTCTTTTTTCCAGGTTAAACCTCCCCAGTGCCCCCATCTGTTCTCCCAGGCCTTCCCTTATATTCCTGGGGCCTCTGGACGTGTTCCAGTTTGCCGAGAGCCCTTCTCCAAATCCGGTGCCCGGATTGTGGTGCTACCCTCCTGGTGGCGGCCTGATTTGATGTCCCTTTCTGCTCAACCAGGTTATTCCTGTTGGCCCTTCACAGGTGGTGAAGAAGCCCCTTTGTTCAGGGTCGAGGCTGCGCGTGATGAAGCTTTAGCGACCAAAGTCTGAATGGCTGTGATCGTAGCCACAAAGAGCTGATGCACCTCAGTCCTGGGCAAAGCTTTGTACTTTTTGGGGCTCCCCCTGGCCTGTTCCCCGGCAGGGCTAATGAATACCTCCCCTTCCCTTCCCAGGCTGGACCATTATGCCATCATCAAGTTCCCACTGACCACGGAGTCGGCCATGAAGAAAATTGAGGACAACAACACGCTGGTCTTCATCGTGGACGTCAAGGCCAACAAGCACCAGATCAAACAGGCGGTCAAGAAGCTGTATGACATTGACGTGGCCAAGGTCAACACCTTGATCAGGTAAGAGAGCAGGTGGGGAGCGTGACGGGGATGGGTCCCGGGGCCATTTCGTGCAGATGATGGTTGGATTTTCCGACTGAGCTAAGTGATGTTTTCAAAGGAACCTCTGATGCACGAAGAATCCTTTAGAGCAGCAGGGCTCCACCCTTGGCCACACTGTGTCTGGTGGACTTCAACTCCCAGAATTCCCCAGCCAGCTTCAAGACTAGTGGAGTTGAAGTCCACCAGCCTTAAAGCTGGCTAGGAAGTTCAGGCTGGGGGATTCTGGGAGTTGTCCACTTAAAAGTGGCTAAGATTGAACTCCCATGTTTTAGAGAGAGTGGAGGGAATATGTGGTTAATATGAAACTTAATAAAGTTAGCCCAGCTTAAAATCTATTGGGAAGGATCCATCTCTTGTTAAAACAGCCATTCTGACTGGCAGAACCGAAGTCAGAACCGTTGGAGTTCGGGTCGTTTCTAGTCGAAGCACTTCGAAAATAGATTTAGAGCAGAATCCAGTGATCTGAAGCTGTAAACAGTGTCCAATGGCAACTTTAAGACTTGGGGACTCCAACTCCCAGAATTCAACTTTAAGACTTGGGACTTCCACTCCCAGAATTCAACTTTAAGACTTGGGGGACTTGGGGACTCCAACTCCCAGAATTCAACTTGGGTCAACCAGAATTCAACTTAAGACTTGGGACTCCAACTCCCAGAATTCAACTTTAAGACTTTCCACTCCCAGAATTCAACTTTAAGACTTGGGGACTTCAACTCCCAGAATTCAACAGACTTGGGGACTCAACTCCCAGAATTCAACTTTAAGACTTGGGGACTCAGCCAGCAACTTAAGACTTGGGGGCTGAGGAATTCTGGGAGTTGAAGTCCACAAGTCTTAAAGTTGCCAAGGTTGGACACCCCTGGTGTAAACTCTCTAGCAACAAGTGGCTTAGTGCTTTTCCCCACCCTGGGCATGTGGGAAAGAGAAGCATCCGTGGGTAAATTTTGTGTCAGATGAAATCAGGAGATGGTAGGTGTTCCTTGACTTACACCACAATTGAACCCAACATTTCCGTAGCTAAGTGAAAGTTAAGTGAGTTTCGCCCCATTTTAGGATCTATGTTGTTAAGTGAATCACTGCTGTTCTGAAACTAGTAGCATGGTTGTTAATTGGATCTGACTTTCCTGCTGACATAGGATAGAATAGAATTCTTTTATTGGCCAAGTGTGGTTGGTCACACAAGGATCACACGATAGTCTTGGTGCAAATGCTCTCCGTGCACATAAAAGAAAAGATACATTAGTCAAAAAAAGTCAAGAATCATCAGGTACGACACTTAGTGATAGTCACAGGGGACAATAAGCCATCAAATCACACTGGGAAACAGTCCATATAAATCGTAAGGATACAAGTGACAAAATTACAGTCATACAGTCACAAGTGGGAGGGGATGGGCGATAAGAAGTGATGAGAAGATTAATAGTAGTGCAGACTTTGTAAATAGTTGGACCGTGTTGAGGGAATTATTGGTTTAGCAGAAGGTCGCAGAAGTGGATCACATGACCCCGGGAGAATGCAGCCGTCATAAATAGGAACCAGTTGCCAAGTGGCCAAATTTTGATCACGTGGCCACGGGGATGGCTGCAACGGTCATCAGTGAAAAACGCTCCTCATTCAGTTTTTATCAGCAGCGTTGTAATGTTGGTCACTAAAGGAATGGTTGTAACCCGAGGACTAGCTGCATTCCATCGGTTTCGTTTGGGTCGGCAGCCTCTGCTCTGGGGGAATCAGACTGCGCCCCAATTCCTGTGCTGAGGAAGCCAGTCAAGTCCTAGATCAGCAGAAGGAAAAACATTGGCATTAATACCTGTAAATGTCTTCGGAGATTCTCCAGCCATCCAGGTTGTCCCAAAGGTGCTTTTATTTTATTTTTCCCAGGAGGCAATGAGGTTTTTCTTTTGAAGACTTTTTGCTTCTCATCCAAGAAGCTTCTTCAGCTCTGACCCGACAGTAGGGAAGGATTGATATTCCTTGCAGACAGCTGGTCATTTGCAACCTTTGAGAGGGTCGTTGAGGCCACCTGGAGGTTGACCCCCCCTGAGGACACAGATAAACCTCCAGGCTCTTTAAAAAGGAGGCAAATGACCAGCTGTCTGCCAGGCGGATAAATCCTTCCATTCCCCACCATCCGGTCAGAACTGAAGAAGCTTCTTGGATAAGAAGTGAAACATCTTCAAAGAAAAACCAGGACGTCCCGTTGCCTCTTGGAAAAAAAAAAAAAAGCACCTTTGGGATGAATACAGGTGACTGAAGGAAGAGGCGTAAGCGGAGGGACTCCCTGTGTGTCCCTGGCACCGTTTTTCATTCTGCAGATTTAGGGCTTTCTTTAGTGACTAGGTGGAGGGCTGTCAGTGGAGGGGACCGCCTGCCTTCAGCCCCGGGCGTTCAGAGACCTCCGGGGATTGGAACCGTCTCTCGATGGCTAGAAAGGGGGGATCCTTTTATTTTCCGGGGCTTAAGTCTCCCTGCCTCCTTCCAGGCCCGACGGGGAAAAGAAAGCTTACGTCCGCCTTGCTCCAGATTACGACGCCCTCGATGTGGCCAACAAGGTAAGACCTCTCGTGTGTTACGGGACTTGCTTCCGTGGGAGATGAGGGGGTGGGGTGGGGGGCTCTCTTTTAGGAAGGGGGGAAGAAGGTCTGCTTTTGGGGGAGGCTTGGATCCCCCGAGACAAGCGAGAAAAGGAGGCGGCTGACCAGAGTTTCTGGCTCTTTTTCAGATTGGGATCATCTGAGCGAAGGCCGGCCAGAGCGGCTCAGACACCCAGCATTTGTCCAAGTGGTTTACAAACTGTTCTTCAAAACCAAGCTAAGATTTACAATAAATGACCCTGAACACCCTGAACGGTTTCCACCCTTTGCTTTCCAGTCTTGTAAGAGAAGAGTTGGTGGAGGGAGGCCGTGTGCCGCATCCCCTCTCCTAAAGGGTGGTTGTCCCCATTCCAGGTCGTCCCTGACTTAACGGCCACAACGGAGCCCAGATTGGGGGTGGATGGTTCTCACCGTCAGGAAATGTTCTCCGGATTTCCAGGTTGAATCTCTCCTGGTTCAGTTTCTTTCTCTGGCCTTTGGGGAGGGGGGGGCATTTTGGAGAATAGCTTGACCCCCCCTCATGCCCCAAAGCCCCCCCAGAAGGCCAGACAAGAAGCAAGAGATCAAGGAGAGAAGCAGCCAAGAACTGAGGAGGAATTTCCTGGTAGGATCATTAATGGAACCACTGGCCTCCGGAAATTGTGAATGCTCCAACACTGGGAGTTCTTAAGAAGAGATTGGATATAACCATTTGTCTGAAGTGGCACAGGGTTTCCTGCCTAAGCAGGGGTTGGACTAGAAGACCTCCAAAGTCCCTTCCCACTCTGTTTATTCTACAGTATATTCTAGCCTAGTCTGTATTCATTCTACTATATTCTATTCCACAAGTCTAGTCCATATTCTATTTATATTCTAGTCAAGTCTATATTAGACTAGAAGGAGGAAGGCCTGGTTGTCCCTGGGGTCGCGATGGGCAGGACACAACTCTGCAACTAACAACTAGTCCATATTCTATTCTATATTCCAGTCCTGTTTCTGTTCAGTCCTATTCCTGTCCTCCTGCCCTTCCCAAACCAGGCAGCTCCCCGCCGGCTGTGCCGCCACTGCTGCCGCCAGCCACCACCAGGTGTCCTCACCTGTCTCTGAGCTGCCCTCTGAATTACACTTCCGCTTTGGTCCATCTCACCTGAACCACCTGGCTGATTGACGGCCTCCTAAGAGAACCCCGTCCCTAGACACACGCATCCAATCCTCAGGGTTCAAGCCTGCAGGTAAAAACTTAGAAAAATCCAAAGGCCAGGAAGTTTAACAAGGTGGTGTCCCCAGGGCCGCCTCCTGCTTGATCCCAGAGAGCCCTGGACCCCAGGGGTCTCCCACCTGGCCACTGGACTTCGACTCCCAGAATTCCCCAGCCAGCTTCGCTAGACTTCAACTCTCTCTCTCTGCCTGCTTACTCTCTTGTCATCCCTTCCTCTGCAATCTCTCCACTCTAGGGAGTAGGAGAAAAAAAGACCAGGCATGGCTGAATGGGGAATTCTGGGAGTCCCCAAGTCTTTAAAGTGGCCTGGACCCTCCTGTCCCCCTCACCTACGGGGTGGGGGGGAGGGGGGCGGCTAAAGCCAAGGGGTCAGAAGATCCGATTACTGCAAACTGCAGTCAAGCCACGATGCATTCGAGGTTACCAAGGCACTGAAAAAAGTGACCTGCGACCATTTTTCACAGTCACCCCCTTTCCAGCCTCTCCATGATCGAAACCCAGGCGCTTTGGCCACTGGTTCATACTTACGACTGTTGTAGGGTCCCTTTTGTGACCTTCGGGAAGCCAGATTCCCCTAACAACCAAGGTGGCTCATTTATCAACTGCAGCGATTGGCTTAAAAAAGCTCTGGGCAAAAAAAGGTCGTAAAATGGGGCGAAACTCAACAAATACCTCGCTTAATGACAGAAATGTTGGTCTCTGTCGTAAGCCGAGGACTTGCAAACAATTTCCCCCAAGGCCAAACCAAATAAAGCACCACTTGTTCACCGCTTCCAGCTACTATACTTGTGAGGTAGGCTGCCTCTGCATATGGAGGCTCCACACAGATCTTAGTTCCTGGAGCTGAGGGTCTCCTTTACACGTCTTCCACCTTAACAATGGTTTGTTTAGTGGCCAAAGTTACAACAACAGCAGACCTGGGACTGTTTGTCACACTCCGCGACCCATGGCTGCCTTCCCCGTCCTGTGATCGAAATCCAGGTGCCTGGCGACTGACTTGTACTTACAACGGTTGCTGCAATCCCTTTGCGTGTGGCCTGACCAGCAAAGTCACTGGAGGAAGCCAGATTCACTCAACGACAGTGTTGCTGACTTAGCAGCAGCAGTGATTCACTTAATGACGGTGGCAGGAAAGGTTAAAAACAGGGCCTTGGGCTCCAGTGTGGTCGTAAGTTGAAGGGCTGCCCACCTCCAAGCCCGTTTCCCCCCCCCCTCTTGCCTTCTCTACCGGGGTTGGGCTTCCCATAAGCCCCTGCCAGCTTAGCCAATGGTCAGGTCAGCCCAGGGGTTTATGGGAGTTGAAGTCTCAGCAAGCGACTGGAGCTGCTGCTGCTGCTGCCGCCCTCTTGTGGGCAAACGTCCTCCTTGCACCCTGGTGACGTCACTCCCTAAGGAGCCTGGGTCTGCCAATGAAGCCGTAGCTAGCCATGGTTTCTGCCCTGGGGGTTGGGAGCGCTCCAATCGCAGGGCCGCCTGGCGTTGGCCACGTCCCCCCACTGGAGAAGCGAAGGGGCAGGGGCTCCTGTGTTGCCAGGCCTGTCTCCAGGCTGCCGCCACCGCCGCTCGCCAAGACCCACCTGGGAATTCTTGCCTTGTTTGAGCAAAGCGTAGCCAGGAGGAGTGTTGAGCTCCAAGTGGCAGAGAGATTAAAAAGAGAGAGAGAGAGAGAGAGAGACAGTAAACAAGCAATGGAGGGAGCTCAAAATGCCAGGAAGGGGCGGACGGATCTTTTGCAGACGAGGCAGGTTCTTAAAATTGGGCACTACGCCCAGCAGCTGGGCAGGTTGGAAGCTGCTGTTGCTGGTGAAGGCGCCAAGGAAATGGATTTTCAGATTTGGGGGGAAGGAAAAAAAATAGCTGCAGGGCAGAATGAATGTTTGCAGGGATTGGATACATCTAGTAGTTTAATGAAAAGGGCGATAGTTGCATTAGCAGAGGGATGCAATCCAGATCAAGGGAGGTAGTAACGCCACTGTGTAAAGCCTTAGTAAGGCCACACCTAGAGTCCCGCATCCAGGTTTGGTGACCACACTATAAAAAAAAGGTGTTGAGGCTCTAGAAAAAGTGCAGAGAAGAGCAACCAGGATGATGAGGGGACCGGAGACTAAAACATGCAATGAACAATTGCAGGAACTGGGCCTGGCTTGTCTAGGGAAGAGAAGGACCAGGGGAGACATGATAGCAGCCTTCCAATATTTGAGGGGCTGCCCCAGAGAGGAGGAAGGGGGTCAAGCTATTTTCTAAAGCTCCTGTAGGGCAGACAAGGAATAATGGATGGAAACTGAACAAGGAGAGATTTAACCTGGAAATAAGGAGGAATTTCCTAACAGGGGAGGACAATTAACCAGTGGAACAGCTGGCCACCAGAAGTTGTGGGGGCTCCATCACTGGAAGTTTTCAAGAAGATAAGACAGTTTACCAGAAGGTGATAAGGACAATCAACCAGTGGAACAGAAGTTGTGGTTGCTCCATCAATGGAGGTTTTGACTGGACATCCGTTTGTTGGGAATGGCATAGAGAAACGATGGCGTCTTTGGGACCTTTTAAGACTTGTGGACTTGAACTCCCAGAATTCCCCAGCCAGCTATGCTATGGGGGATTCTGGGAGTTGAAGTCCACAAAGTTCCGATGTCGGACACCCCTGGCCTAGGGCTTTCTGTTCAAACAGGGTTGGGCTAGAAGATCTCCCAGGTCCCTTCCAACTCTTGTTACTCTATAATTCTGTATAGCTTCAGAGAGGCAGAAAATAGACGTTATCTTCTCTCTCCTCTGACGACAGAAACCGAGGCTGCCCCGTGCTTCACCCTCAATTATTTTCCCCGCTGAGCAGCGAGGCGTGCCAGGTGTGGGGGTGGCATAAAACCGTCCCAAGCAGTTTTGTTTTTTTCCCCAAAAGACGAACCGCGTCTTTATCAAGTCTGCTCACCTGAATGATTTTCTTGCAAAGAGATTGAATCGGCCTGGGGGGCAGCAAAGGGCCAGCAAACCCCCACCCCACCCCCTTTTCCCTCCCCCAACCAGCTGCTCGAGCATGTTTGAAGAAAGCCGCGGGGTTTTGTCTGCGCAGGCCGAGCCCCCGTTGTTTTCCCCCTGGGCCGGCTCCCCTGCCGCCGCCTCCCCTGGAACCTGTCAGGACTGGCGGACGTGGTGCCACGTTTATTGAGTCAATGATTGCGTGGAATAACCCTCTGAATTAACCGCCCTGTTCATTTCAGTCGATGTTTATTCAATATGTCTGCCCGTCTCGACAAACGACTTTGGGTGGCAAATAAATAGCCGTAAACCAAATCAAAGCTATTCCCATCCCTAATTTAGTAATGAAAGGAGTGCAGCAGCTGGGGAATAGTTTTTTTTATTACAGTTTTCTTATCAAGGTAAAATGCCAAGCAACATAGAGAAAGGGAAGGGAAGGAGAAGGGAGGAAGAGAGGAATGTAAAGAAGGAAGGGAAGGAAAGGAAAGAAAGAAAGGAAGAGAAAGAAAAAATAAGAAAGGAAAGAGAAAAGGAAAGAAAAAGAAGGAAGGTAAAGAAAGGAAGGATGGAAAGAATAGAAAGAAACAAGGAAGCAAAGTAAAGAAAGAAAGAAAGAAATAAAAAGGGAGGGAGGGAGGAAAAGAAAGGAAAGGAAGTAAAGGAAAGGATGAGAAAAATAAAAGAAAAAAATAAGAAAGAAAAGGAAGAGAAAAAAGTTAAAGGGAAAGCAAAAAGAAAGGAAGGAAAGAATAGAAAACAAGGAAGGTAAAGAAAGAAAAAGAAAGAAAGAGGAAGGGAGGGAGGGAGGAAAGAAAAGAAAGAAAGGAAAAGAAGAGAAAAAGGGGGAAGCAAAAAGGAAGGAAGGGAAAGAAAGAAGGAAGGAAGGAAAGAAAAGGAAGGAAGGAAACAAATGCTACTTAAAGAGCAAAACCAGCCCCTTGGGTTGCTGTCAGGGGCGCCTTCAGGAAGAGCCCAGATGGCAGCCGGGAGGCGACCCCCAAATTTAGATGCCAGGGGCGTCTCTCCAACTGCAGCTCCCTCTCCTCCCCCCACTTTGAGGCTCCTGCCTTCCCCCCCTCCCTCCGGTGGGTGCAACTGGGGGCACTTTCCCTGCCTCCAAAGAGACCCTCCCCCGTGCCCTCCCTTGGCCCCCAAGGATTTTAGCGCCCCCCCGTGCCTTCCCTCTCCCTCCCTCCCTTTGCCTGCCCGTTCTTCACCCACTTGGCTGGAAGGGTGAAAGCCCCCAGGGCGGCTCCTCTGCAGGGCCCCCTGCCCAGCTTGGCATCAGGCAAGTGCAAAGCCTCTCCAGGGCCGCCCCCCACTGGAGCTGGGCACCCAGCCCTGGAGGCAGCCAGGCCCTGGCAGACCTGACTGGGGGGAGGAGAGCCGGGCGGGCAAAAGGAGCCGCTCTGGTGGCGCCAGCCCCACTCACAGGCAGGGGCTCCGGCTCTGCCCCCTTCGGGTTCTGGAATGGGGGGTCTTGGCCTTTGGCAAAGAGGCTGAGGGCTGGCAGCCAATCCCACCCCCAGCAGACTGGGCTCCAGCAGGAGGGAAGGGGGTCTTTCTTTCTTTCTTTCTTTCTTTCTTTCTTTCTTTCTTTCCTTTCTCTTTCAAAATTTTCTTTTCTTTCTTTCTTTCCTTCTCTTTTAAAATTTTCTTTTCTTTCTTTCTTTCTTTCTTTCTTTCTTTCTTTCTTTCTTTCTTTCTCTCTTTCCTTCTCTTTTCAAAATTTTTTTTCTTTCTTTCTTTCCTTCTCTTTTAAAATTTTCTTTTCTTTCTTTCTTTCTTTCTTTCTTTCTCTCTCTCTTTCCTTCTCTTTTCAAAATTCTTTCTTTCTTTCTTTCTTTCTTTCTTTCTTTCTTTTCTTTCTTTCTCTCTCTCTTTCCTTCTCTTTTCAAAATTTTCTTTTCTTTCTTTCTTTCCTTCTCTTTTAAAATTTTCTTTTCTTTCTTGCTTTCTTTCTTTCTTTCTTTCTCTCTCTCTTTCCTTCTCTTTTCAAAATTTTTTTTTTCTTTTCAAAATTTTCTCTCTTTTTCTTTCTTTCTCTCTTCTCTTTTCAAAATTTTCTTTTTCTTTCTTTCTTTTTCTTTTTCTTTCTTTCTTTCTCTCTTTCCTTCTCTTTTCAAAATTTTCCTTCTCTTTTCAAAATTTTTTCTTTCTTTCTTTCTTTCTTTCTTTCTTTCTTTCTTTCTTTTCTTTCTTTTCTTTTCTCTTTCCTTCTCTTTCAAAATTTTCTTTTCTTTCTCTTTTCAAAATTTTCTTTTTTCTTTCTTTCTTTCTTTCTTTCTTTCTTTCTTTTCAAAATTTTCTTTTCTTTCAAAATTTTCTCTCTTTTCTCTCTTTCTCTCTTCTCTTTTCAAAATTTTCTTTCTTTCTTTCTTTCTTTCTTTCTTTCTTTCTTTCTTTCTTTCTTTCTTTCTTTCTTTCTTTCTCTCTCTCTCTCTCTCTCTCCTCCCTCCCTCCCTCCCTCCCTCCCATCTCACTATGCAAAGCAATTCTGGTTCCCTTCCTTACAGGCCCCACCTTTTCCGATGGGATATGGGGGGGGTGTGTGTGTGTGTGTGTGTGTGTGTGTGGAGTAGTTGCCCTCTTTTGAGGCTTTCCCATCCTGCGTTTGCTCCCTTGCAGCCAGTCCACACAGTGGGGAGCCCACCGGGCCGGGCTGGGGGCAGGCGGAGCGGGGAGGCGGGCTGGGAGGACCGGCTGAACCGGTCGGGCGAAGGAGACCCGGGCCGGCCACGACACCCGCGCCCCCCCACCTTCGCTTTCTCCCGATGCGGGAGAGCCCCGCGCCTTCCTGCCTTCTGGGGAGACCCCCCCCCTCCATCCCTCCCACCCGCGCCTCCTCTCGGACCCTCCAACGCTGCTGGGTTTGGGGGCGCAGCTGAAATCCCTCCTGGGCCCCCTGGAGGACGGGCGGGGCTGCCCCCCGGTCTCTGCCTGGGCTCCTGGCTTCTCTCCGGGAGACCCTCCCGCGGCCCAGGCTTGGCCAAAGGCGCCCTTCCCCGGCTCGCCTCTGCAGGCTGGGGGCCCCGGGGGCGACCTGGGTCTGGCACAGAAGCAGCGGGGGGTCAAAATGCACAGCGGGCTGTGGGTTGTTTTCTGACCAATATTGAATTTGTTTCATGTGCAGTTGCATTTTCCCCTTCTTCTTTCCTTCCTTCCCTCTGTTTCTTCCTTTCTTCTCTTTCTTACTCTTCTTTCCTTCCTTCCCTTTTCTTTTCTTTCCCCCTCCTTTCTTTCTCGTTCCTTTCTCTCTGCCTTTCTTTCCTCCCTTCCATCCTTTCTCTTTTTCATTCCTTCCTCCATTCCTTCCCTCTTTTTCTTACTCTTCTTTCTTTCCTTCCCTTTCTTTCTCTTTCCTCCCCTCCTTTCTTTTTCTTTCTCATTCCTTTCTCTCTACCTTTCTTTCCTTCCTTCCATCCTTTCTTTTTCATTCCTTCCCTCCATTTCTTCCTTCCTTCTCTCTCTTTCCTTTCTTTTTCTCTTACCCTTTTCCTTCCTTCCTTTTTCTTTTCCTCCCTTTTTTTTCTTTCTCATTCCTTTCTCTCCACCTTTCTTCTTCCTTCCTTCCATCCTTTCTCTTTATTTCATTCCTTCCCTCCATTTCTCCTTCCTTCCCTTTCTTTCCTTCCTTTCTTTTCCTCTTACCTTTCTTTCCTTCCTTCCTTTTTCTTTTCTTTCTTTTCCTCCCTCCCTTTCTTTTTCTTTCTCATTCCTTTCTCCCTCCCTTTCTTTTCTTCCTTCCTCCTTTTCCTTCTCTCTTTACCTTGGTTAAGGTTTTTTTTACATTTGTATTATTACCCTGTAGCAAATTTTTAATAAAAGCTTGCCCGTTTCCTTTCAGGGCCCATCCGCTGCCATAGAGAGACAAGCTTGCTGGATGGCTTGTGCCCCCTCTCAGCCCTGCCCACCCACCCACCCACCTCTTGGGCAAAGGGTTCGAATCCGATGCCTCCAACAGACAAGGAAGCCCCAAGGTCATCCTGACTAATGTTATTGCCTCGTTGACATATTGAGTTAATCTTATGTCAGCCATCGATACTATGCCTGAAGGGTTTCGGTGTTTTATCTTCCATCTACTTCCTGGATGGAAAAAGGCAGTTAATTGAATCTTAAACACACACACACACACACACAACACCCTGTAAACAACCTCCTGCTTGTGGGGGGAATTTGCATGACTGATTCCTGACTAAATCTTGAGCAGAGGTCTCCAAACTTGGCCACTTTTAAGACTTCAACTCCCAGACTCCCAAATTTGGCAAACTTTTAAGACTTGTGGACTTCAACTCCCAGAATCCCTGGGAACACTGGGGGGCTGTGAGTTGCAGTGTCGCCTTAGATACGAAAACTGACTGGGCCAATCGCCAGGAGCAGGGGTGGGATTTGACCGGTTTGGCTCGGTTCTGCCCAACCAGCAGCTTCGCTCCGACGATTTTTATATCCTGGTTTTCAAGCTCAGCTGACTTGCGTAGCACAATGGATTGCGCCAGCTGTTTAACGCACAGAGATTGCTGGAGAGGGCCGGTAGCAAGCACTCTGCGCATGCGCGAAGCACTCAAACTGGTTATTACGCTGCTTGAATCACATCCCTGACCTGGAGACGGTGAGTTCTAGTCCCGCCTTAGATAGGATAGTCAGCTGGGTGGCTTTGGGCCAATCACCAGGAGATGAGGAGTTCTAGTCCCGCCTTAGATAGGACGCCCCGCCTGGCAATCACTGGGATAGTCCGGATAGACAGCCAGCTGGGTGGCTTTGGGCCAATCACCAGGAGATGGGAGTTCTAGTCCCGCCTTAGATAGGACAGCCAGCTGGGTGGCTTTGGGCCAATCACCGGGAGACGGTGAGTTCTAGTCCCGCCTTAGATATGACAGCCAGCTGGGTGGCTTTGGGCCAATCACCAGGAGATGGGGAGTTCTAGTCCCGCCTTAGATAGGACAGCCAGCTGGGTGGCTTTGGGCCAATCACCAGGAGATGGGGAGTTCTAGTCCCGCCTTAGATAGGACAGCCAGCTGGGTGGCTTTGGGCCAATCACTGGGAGACGGGAGTTCTAGTCCCGCCTTAGATAGGACAGCCAGCTGGGTGGCTTGGGCCAATCACCGGAGATGGGCCAATCAGCCAGCTGGGTGGCTTTGGGCCAATCACCGGAGATGGGGAGTTCTAGTCCCCGATAGGACAGCCAGCTGGGTGGCTTTGGGCCAATCACTGGGAGATGGGAGTTCTAGTCCGCCTTAGCACAAAATACCATCTCTGTGATTTCAAGCCAGCCTCCCCCCCAACCGCAACCCACCTTGCAGGGTTGTTGTGGGGAAATTAGGAGGAGGGTTATGTACATTCACCGCTGTCTTGAGGTGTTTGTAAAAATAATAAAAAGTGTGAAACAACCAAACAAACCGGGATCTGCTTTCCTGGCTTCCAGTATTCCCAGGGGTGGGATTCCAAAATTCCCAGCAACTGCTTCGCTGCCTGGCTGCAGGAAGGGTGGGGCATGGACTACCAGAACCTCCTGTTCCTGGCTTCCGGTGGGCCTCCAGAGCCTGTTTTTGCCCTCCCAGAGGACCAGGGGGAGACCTCTGAACCCTCCCCCAGTGTTGTGGTTCACCGGCAGCAGGTGTGGACGGCTGAGGCCTCGGACTCAGGTGAGGGGCCTGCGTGTGAGGCAGGGATGGGGCCAGGACCATCGGGGTGGAGTGCTGCCTTCGGAGCTTGTGGAAGCTGGCAGCAGTGAGGAAGAGGCCCCCGAGGAGCCTGTGCCCAGTGCGTGTGCGCGCAGGGCTGCTCGAAGGGAAGAGCAGCTGCAGCAGCACGGGCGACTCGGGAGTAAGGCTGCAAGGTCATGGCCCCTCCCTTAAGGGATAAAAGCCAGCCTTCGGGGTTGGCTTCTTTGCAGGAAGCAAACAAGTTCTTCATGCTCAAGAGTTCTAATCCTCTGGTTTGTTTTTGGAAACTTCTGGCTTTGGGATATTTACCTGCAATTAAGTCTTTTGTTCTTGGCAGCCTCTCGCAACCTTGGAAGGGCCTGTTCTTATCTGGGACAATTAGTTTGGAATGACTCTTGGCTGTGAATGCACAGAATTCACAGTGCCGCAGTAAAAGAGGTTTGTTTTTATGAACAATCTGTTGGTTTGATTTGAACCAGGCTCGGGTCAGACCACCCGGGCTCTGGAGGCTTCCAGAAGGCCCGTTTTCCTCCCCTCCCAGAGCCTCTGGGCGAACCCTGTACTTGCCTCCATCAAAAATGGGCCACGTGGAGACTCCTGGGGGAAGGGAGGGCGGGGCCAGTCGGTCGGTTGAAATACTGGTTTGGTGAACCAGCTGTAACACCCAGTTCGCCCAAACCGTTCTGAACCGGTAGAATCCCACCCGAGCATGCCCCACCCCACCCGAAAGACCGGATCTCCTCTTGCTGCACCCCCCCCGCCAGATCCTCTCCCCCCCCCTCCAAGGAGTACCTCAACTAAGTGGGATCAGATTTACAAATAGATTTAATGCACAAAATAATCCTTTCCTGCCCCCAAAAACCTGCCAGAACCAACCCCCAGACTCCAACACCTTCCTCTTCCTCCCTGTTTCTTTGCGGTCATCTCCTGCCTGGCTTGGGCCAGGCTGGGCTCCTTGACCCTTCCTTTGGAACCGGGTCTAGCTGTGGGTCCAGTTCCTCCGGCCGCCCGACAAAAGTCTCTAGTCCTCAGCAGTTTAAGGCACATGACGCCGCGACGACAGCCGGACCGAGGACCTCGGCTCCCGTCCTCTCCATCCTCTCTCCTTCAGTCGATCAGGTACTTCTTCTCATCGTCCAAGCCCGGCCGGTGGCCGCCCGGACAGAAGTCGGAGCGCAGCAGGCGCGAGAAGTACATCAGGATCATGGCGTCCAGCAGGACCAGGTTGACCATCAGGAAGGCCCCCTGGCCGCGCATCTCCACGTGGCGCACGAAGAACCAGGTCAGGTAGGCCTGCGGGGCCAGGCGGAAGAGGAAGTAGGCGGCCAGGTTGAGGTACTTGTTGACCTCGTAGAAGATCGGGAGGGGCAGCTTGCCCAGCCGCATCATCATGCGCAGGGTCAGGAAGATGTTGCTCACCTCCACGAACATGGAGAGCAGCCCGGCCGCCACGAAGCGGTTCAGGAAGACGCCGGACAGTAAACCAGAGGCGGCCTGCAAGGGGACCAAATTTTGGGGGGTCAGAAGAGTCCAGGGATCGGAGCCCTGCGGATGCCTCTAGATCGGTCAAGGCTGACCCCCGCTAAGCCCGGGACCGGCGAGCCCCCTCCCCCTCACTAGCCTTGGCTCAAGCCAGAGCTGGGATTCAGCCGGTTTAGACCGGTTCTCGAGAACCAGTACTGGACATGTTGAGGGGTTGGGAGAACTGGCCAATGCCTCCTCTGACTGGCCCCACCAACCCCCACTATTCTCTGCCTCCCATTGAGTTGCCCTGTACAGGAGAATGGAGCTGGAAAGCAGGTCAGTGGGGTGGGGAGGGAAGGGGGATTTGGCAGTATATCCTTCCCCTGCCGCGCCCACCAAGCCACGCCCACAGAAGCGGTAGTAACAAAATTTGAACCCCACCACTGGCTCAGGCGCTTCCAGGAAAGAGAAGACCTCCCCCCCATTTTTTTGAAGGGGGGGGTCCACCTATTCTCCAACGGATGGAAAGTCATTGAGGAGAAAGGCAACCTGGAATTAAGGAGGAATTTCCTGACAGAGCAATAATTAACCAGTGGAACAGCCTGCCACTAGAAGTTGTGGGTGCTCCAACTGGAGGCGTTTTAAGAAAAGACTGGACAGCCATTTGTCTGGGATGGTATATAGGGTCTTCTGCTTGATTAGGGGGTTGGACTAGAAGATCTTCAAAGTCCCTTCCTACTCTGTTGCTTTGTTATTCTGTTCCTCCTCCTCCTCTCTACAACCCCCCCCTCCCTTCTAACCCTGATGATGTTCCCTAGCTGGGTCATGGAACATATGCAAGAGAGCACCAAGGACCCCACAGTCATCCTCCTCCAATGAACCGGTGGAACAGCCTGCCACCAGACATTGTGGGTGGAAGCTTTTAAGGAGAGACTGGACAGCCGTTTGTCTGAAGGGGCGTATAGGGTTTTCTACTTGAGAAGAGGGGCTGGGCTAGAAGACCTCCCAGGGCCCCTCCCATTATTCTGATCTCTCTCTCTTGGTTTTTTTCCCCCTCCCGAATCTGCTTCCCTGCCCTTCCTGCCTCCCTCTGGAGCTGCGGAGGCCACGGCCTGTTCCGTGGCTGGCATATTTCAAGGCCCTCCGAGGCCTCTCTAGCATCTCCAGGCAGGGGAAACCGCTTCCTCTTTGAGGGCCTTTGGGCCTGGTTCTCTTGACAGGTGGCTCCTCTGGCAGACAGAAGCACAGAAGGGAGTTGGCCTCGTGCTGGAGGCCCCAGGCTAGGAAGCAGCGGGTGGCGAGTTCTAGTCCTGCCTTAGGCACGGAGGCCGGCTGGGTGACTTTGGGCCAGTCGCCAGGAGACCGTGAATTCTACTTCCTCCTTAGGGCATCAAGGCCAGCTGGGTGAATTTTGGACAATCACTGGGAGATGGTGAGTTCTAGTCCTGCCCTAGTCATGAAAGCCAACTGGGGGACTTTCATGATTCTCTCTCAGCCCATCCTACCTCCCAGGGTGGTTGTTGTGGGAAAGTAGGAGGAGGAGGAAAGAGGTTTAGATATGCTTTGACACTTTGAGTTTCTGACACGATAACCAAGGAAGAATGAGAATCCAATCAAGTCGAATCAGATGTATCCCATAGTAAGAATAGAATAGAGAATAGGAATAGAACGGAATAGAGAATAGAATAAAATAGAAGGAAGAAAGAAGGATGGGAAGGGAAGGGAAGGGAAGGGAAGGAAGGAAGAGAAAGAGAGAGAATAGAATAAAATAGAAGGAAGGAAGGAATAGAATAGAAAAAATAGAAGGAAGAAAGAAGAAGAAGAAGGAGAATAAAATAGAACAGAATAGAAATGGAATGGAATGGAAAGAAAGAAAGAAATTAAGTAGAATAGAATAGAATAGAATAGAAAGAAGGAAAGGAGAATTTAGAATAGAACAGAATTGAAATGGAATGGAATAGAATGGAATGGAATAGAATAGAATAGAATAGAATAGAATAGAATAGAATAGAATATAGAATAGAATAGAACAGGAATAGGATATAGGGATCAAGAATTTAAATAGGAATTTAGAATGGATGAATGGGATATAGAATAGAATACAATACAAAAGAATAGAATAGATTAGAATTGTTAGAATGGAATGGAATAGAGAATAGAATAAAATTGAAGAAGGACAGAAGGAAAATAGAATAGAATAGAAAAAAGAAAGAAAGGAGAAGAAAAGAGAAGAGAAGAAGGAAGAAAGGAGAATAGAATAGAACAGAATTTAAATGAAATGGAATGGAATGGAATAGAATAGAATAGAATTAGCTGGAAGGGACCTTGGAGGTCTTCTAGTCCAGTCCCCTGCTCAAGCAGAAATCTCTATACCAATATCAGACAGCTGACTGTCCGGTCTCTTCCTTAAAACCTCCAGGGATGGAGCCCCCCCACGACTTCTGGTGGCCAGCAGTTCCCCTGGTTAATTGTCCTCCCTGTCAGAAAGTTTCTCCTTCATTCCAGGTTTCTCCTCTCCTTGATCCGCCTGATTAGGAGGAGGAAAAGACATGGCGCCAGTGGGGAGGAATGGAAATACAGGAAGTGACAAAACGGGCCCGTTTCTCGGCCTCTAAAGGCCACAGAGGCTTCCCCGAGCCTCTGGGAGGCCGAAAAAGGCCTGAAAACCAGCTGGGAGGCGCGCGCATGTGCAGTGCAGGTAAGGGGGCGGCAGGGGGGATCGCACGTTCATGCACAGGGGACATAGGGGGGGGCGGGCACGCGCATTTCCTTCTGGGTGCTGGCATGCGAGCGCGCGTGCCATTTTCGGCCAAAAAGGTTAGCCAACCCTGGGCTAGAGACTCATGATTCGAATGGGGGTGGATGCCGGAGCCTTGACACCCTCCCCCCACCCCCCACTCCAAAAATTGCTTGCAATCATGGGATGACCTGCTTAACGACCATCGCGTCTTACGACCTCAATGACAGTTGCAAGTCGAGGACTCTCTGGCATGCAAGCTGGCCAGCCCCTCCTCCTGCCCCACAGCCACCCCCCCCCCAGTACTTGCCACGGCGTGGTGGACCAGGTACTCCCAGGATGCCCTCGACTGGCGGCAGATGATGATGTCCAGAGAGTCGTGGATGAAATACCCTAGGAGGAAGCAGAGGAGAGGCAGCCCCGCGTTTATACATGGATCTGGAGGGGGGGGGACACACACCCCTCTCTTGTGAGAACAGGACAGAGGCCGCTGGCAGCACCCCCACCAAAAAAAGCAGCAAAATTGGGTAGAGCCTGGTAGATTGCTCCTGAACATGGAGGTTCCATCATCCATTCATTATTATTATTTTTCAAGGTACATCTGCTTTTTCCAAGAAGTCTTTGGTCAGTTTGGGTTGGAGCTCAGCTCGGTCTGGCTTATGGGGAGAGCAGGAGATACAGACGGTCCTCATGTTATGACCACAACCATGCCTAAAGTCTCCGTTGACGGGCGAGGGAGTGGCGTGAGGCGAGTTTCTCCCTGTTTTTACCACCTTTCCTGTCCCTGTCATTAAGTGAATCTGGCTTTGTCAGGGGGTCGCTCAAGTGGATCACGTGACACCCCGCCGCCCCCCCAGGGACCGTCATACATATGAGTCACTCGCCTAGCATCACATGACCACGGGGGATGCTGCGACGGTAGCAAAGCATGAAAAATAGTCCTGAGTGGCTTTTTTGCCCCCCCCCTCCCGGTGCCACTGTACCTTTGAACGGTCATTAAACGGACAGCTGTAAATTGAGGACTTAACTGCAGTGATTCACTTAATGTCAGTGGCAAGAAGGGTCGTACAGTGTGGCAAGACTCATTTAACTGTCTTGCTTGGGAATGGAAATTCTGGGCTCAGTGGTGGTCGTAAGTCGAGGACCACCTGCATAGAAATTGGGATTAAGAAATCAATAGCTTTTTAACAAACTGCAGGGCAGCTTCTGGTACAGAACCAGTAGAACCAGCTGGGGCCCAGCCAGCCATCCCCAAATCGCCTGTCACTCAAGTGTCGTTCAACCAGGAACCTGTTTCCTTGCCTTCCCCTTCGGGCATTCTTCTCCCTCTCCCTCCCTCTCTCTCTCTTTTCATCTGTCGCAATCCGAACTCAGGGCCAGTGCCTCAAGAATAAGTCCATGAAGTTTTCTTGACTGTGTTTTTCAGAAATGATTTACTCTCCCTTCTTCCTGGGTTACACAAGAGGCAGGGGCCCCTAAATCACCACTTGGCTCGAACTCGGGTCTCCTACTTCAGGGGTCCCCAACCTCGGCAACTTTTAAGACTTCTGGACTTCAACTCCCAGAATCCAACACGCGACTTTTAAGACTTGTGGACTTCAACTCCCAGAATCCACCAGCCAATTTTTAAGACTTATGGACTTCAAATCCCAGAATCCACCAGCCAATTTTTAAGACTTCTGGACTTCAACTCCCAGAATCCAACAGGCGACTTTTAAGACTTGTGGACTTCAACTCCCAGAATTCATAGCTTTCATAACATTTCATAGACTTCAGCATAGTTGACTGGTGAATTCTGGGAGTTGAAGTCCACAAGTCTTAAAGTTGTCAAGCTGGGGGTCCCTGTACCTACTTCTTAGCTGAGGGTCTCCAGCCATTCCTCCAAGCCCGTGTCTCAAACCCCCCCGCTTTCACCTGGCTGCACCCAGGGGAGGACAAGGAAGTCCACTTCCCCCTCCCTCTCCATCTTCCGCACAGAATTCGGTCCAGCCTGATCTCCCAGCTGTGCTAAAAGCCCCCCCCCACGTAGCCCCCCCCCAAAATACCCAGGAATTCGCATTGCCATTGTAAAAAGTGAAGCTTGGGGGGGGGGCAGAGGGAGGAATAGGGCAGCTCTCTGGAGGGGAGTGGGACGAACAACGCAACTGTACAAAAGCTTTTAATGCCCCCATTGTGTTCTGCTCCACAGCAACTTTCCAAAGCTAAAACAACATTTTGTGCCCGGAACAGCAGATCGTATGTGGGCCTTTCACAGCAAACCCCCCAGACCCCGCTGCCTTTTCAAGGCCACGCTAGAAGGGTGTATAGGGTGGGGGACTTTTGCCCCCCCAGCCCACTTTGGGTCCTCCTAGGTCCCAAAAACCCCTTTTGCCAAAAAGCAGGTTTTCTTAGTGGCGCCACGACAAGTTGGTGGGCTTCAGTGGGTTGGTGGGCTTAAGTACTAAAAGAGGGGTCCCCAAATTTGGTAACTTTAACACTGCCAACTCACCGTGGACTTCAACTCCCTGGGAGTTGAAGTTCACCAGTCTTAAAGTTCCAAAGTTGGACCCTCCTGGCACAGGATTTTCTGCTTCAGCAGGGGGTTGGACTAGTTGACCTCCAAGGTCCCCATGCTATGCTGGCTGGGGGATGCTGGGAGTCCACCAGTCTTAAAGTGGCCAAGGTTGGAGGCCTCTGTATTAAAAGCTGTGAAAGGCAACAAGTACCTCTATTTAGTTTATTTAGTTCAGTTTGTCAAGGATGTGTGAGAAAACAAATATATAAATATATAAGTATAAACAGGTATAAGTGTATACATAATAATTGAGTACGATTAAATGGGGACGGTGGGCGTGTCAGTGGGCTTATGCAGGCCCCCTTGGCAGCCGATACATTCCGTAAACAGATAACAGACCATCAGAGATTGGAAGGGACCTTATAGGTCATCTAGTCCAACCCCTGCCCAAGCGGGAAGACCCTATTTCTGACAGATCTCCGAACAGAGTTTCTAGGAAACCCCACCCCCCTTGGAGACACCCCCTCCCCCTCCATTGAAGAGGCTTCTTACCTGTGGAAAAGCACAGCAACAGGTGAACCGAAGGGGAGGTTGTCTCCACCAGGTCATCGAAGGCCCCTGGCAGCTGCCACAACCTGGAGGGGGGGAGGGGGAGCAGCACAGTGTCAGCAGAAAAGAGGAGAAGACCCCTCCCTTGAGGGAGGGGAGGGGAAGAAAGTAAAAAAAAAAAAAAAAAACACCACCCTCTTAGCCAGGTTTCCCAACACACCTTAAACCGGAGTTTCGCATTCCCGCCCCCCCACTCCCGCAAAGAGGCATCTCTAGAAAGTGAGCCCAGCTGGGAAGAAGAGCTAAGATCGCCCCCCACCCCAAATTAAGCTCCTTTGGGGGTCCTGGGCAACCGTCAGACAAGCCGATGCCAGCCCTGCCCCCCTTGGGTGAAGGGGCGACGGGGGTCCCGCTTCGAAGCCTGGGCGATCGTTGCTCCGCCGCGCGCCCAGCCGGGTGGGGGGTGGGGGTGGGCAGCCGCTTGCCCGGCGGCGCTCTGCCCATGCCCAGAGGCGCCCTCGGGGCCCCGCTCACCCGACGACGGCCCAGAGCCCGGCCACCACGGAGTGGGCGAAGGAGACGAGCAGGTTCCTCCAGCGCCAGGTGCGCGTGGCCTCGCGGCGGACGTGGGCGGGCAGCGGGCAGCGGCTCAGCGCCCACCGGAGGGCCGCGAAGGCCAGCGTCGAGCCGGCCACCAGCCCGGCCGAGCGCAGCCACGGGGCCATCGCCGCCGCCGCCGCCGCCGCCGCCTCGCCCTCCGCTCCGGCCCACGTGCACTCCCGCGGGGAGGAGCCGACGCCCCGCCCCGACCACGCCCCCGGGAGGGTGGTTCCCCCCCCAGGGGAGGTGGGCGGGGCCCGTGCCCGGCTGGCCCGTGCCCCGGGGCAGCGCAGGTGAGCCGTTGCAGCCGTCGAGCGCAGCGCAGCGCCGGCCTTTCTCCGACGGACCCCGGACGGGCAGGCTGCGCGGGATCCAGGGAGGGAGGGTGGGCGCTGCAGGGCGATCCTGGCTCGCTTGTGCGCCCGGGATGCCATTCCCGCTTGTCGTCTCCAACCCAACTTCCTTCCAAATCCGGGGTTTGTGGCCAAGCAAGAAAAATGGTTTCATGGAGTTTGCGAAGGGTGGCCGGGCTTGAGGTTTTGCCTTGTTTTACGACCTTCTTGTGAAGGGAAATCCTTGCCGTCGTTAAGTGAGTCACAGGGTTGTTAAGGGAATCTGGCTTCCCCCCCGTTGGATTGTTGCTTGTCAGAAGGTCGCAAAAGGGGATCAGGGGACCCTGGGATCTTGCGTCAGTTGCCAAGCATCCGAATTTTGATCCTGTGACCGTCAGACAGATGCTGCAAAACGGTCGTAAGGGTGAAGAACAGTCCTGAGTCACTTTTGTTTTGCTCCGTTTTATGACCTTTCTTGCCGCGGTTGTTACATGAATTGCTGCATCGTGACACGGTCGATAAATGAAAAAGTTTTGGGCTCCATTGTAGTCGTAAGACTCAGGGGTCCTCAAACTTGGCAACTTTAAGACTTGTGGACTTCAATTCCCAGAATTCACCAGCCAGCTATGCTGAATTCTATGAAAGCTATGAATTCTGGGAGTTGAAGTCTACAAGTCTTTAAAATTGCCTGTTGGATTCTGGGAGTTGAACTCCACAAGTTGCCAAGTTTGGAGACCCTGTCATAAGTCAACCTGTATTTCCCACAGAAAATTTGGAGGTTTTGACCGTAATAAACCCTCGTGCTTCTGTCTGTGCACCAAGGAAAGAAAGGCCAAAGTTCCCAGATCATTTATTTATTTGTTAAAGTAGTTTGATGCTTATCATGCCAACAGGGTTGGGAACTACTCTAGGCAGCTCACAACAATAAAAAGTCAGAAATGAAAAGAGGTATGCCTATAAAATATACTTATTATAAAAGAGGCAATGTCTGTATTTTATCTATCACCGTATCTTCTTATGACTATAACTTCATTGCTTGTATCCTACAATTTAAATTATTTCATTAGCATCCCAGTAGTATTTATGTTGATTGCTTACTTGGTATCCTATGACTATCGTTAAGTGTGGTATCTAATGTTTTATGATGAATGTATTTTTACAATGACTAGGATCATGATCTATCACTTATTTATTTTATTTTAATTTATTTATTAATTTTTTTATTTTGCTGCCTATTCGCCCATGGCGACTCGAGACAGCTTACACAATGTAAAACCATATTTAAAAAAAACAACCAATAAAAACTAACAAAAAAAGAATCAAATAAATTAATAAAGTACAATAGGAACAAAATTTGGGGGGAAAAAAATTATTACTTATTGCTTGTATGTACACTGAGAGCTTATGCAACGGAGACAAATCACACTTGGCCAAATAAAGAATTCTATTAATTGCTGCTTGCCAGAAGTCCAGCCCCAAACTTAACATGGTGAGTTTTTTACCATAATATCAGGGGGAATGGTTAGAAGAAGCTGCCCTGACCTCTTTAGAGGGAATTTAGACCTGCACCGGGAGAAGGGCAGGCCTCGGAAGGCTGCAGGGTATCAATTAAAGCCCAACTTCCTGGCAGTTCTGCCCACCCAGACTGCTTCCGGCTCCTCCTACAACCAGCTGTGGGCACTGGAAGGTGCCACGTCAGGCAGCCTTTTCTTCCATTCTGAGTTGTTTTTTTTTTTAACTCTTTCTTTCTCTCGTGCAGCCTTGCCCTGCTTCTGGCTCTCCTCTGCCCAGGGAATTTAATTTATTTCTTCCCTTTTTCGAACCAGCCATCTCAGTGAAGCAATTCTGAGCTATTATTTTTTTTCCCCAAAAAGTTTTTTTATTTTATATTTACAATAAATCCATCTTTCCTTCAAAGAGTGTGTCGACTGGGTACATATATCTTGTGCTAACAGTTGCAATTTAGTATTTTTTCTTACCAAGATAACAATAATCACATTTCCTTTATAAATCGTAACGTCTTACATTTATCTCCTCTATATCCGTATTCACTTATTTCTCTATATACTCATCCGCTCAGTTTTAATTTGTTTTATTTTCCAACCATTGGTAAAATGTATCCCGTATCTTTATAGTATTCCGTTTCTTCTTTTTCTTTAATTGCCCATGTTAATTTATTCATCTCTGCACATTCAAATATTTTCTCAATCACTTTTCGCTCTGCTGGAACTTTATCGCTTTTGCAATTCTGAGCAAATACAATCCTCGCTGCTGTTAAGACATGAATAATCAAATATGTTTTTTTTCTTTGCTGTAACATTCAGGTACCTTCATCCCTAATACAAAATATTTCAGGCTTCAAATCTAGGTGTTGCTTTATCATTTTTTTCCAGCCATGGGTGTATTTTTGTCCAATATCTTATAGCTTCTACGCATGTCTACCACATCTCGGCGATTTCTAGAACAGTTGAGATGGAGCCTGCTTTGCCCCTTTTTTTGTTAAGCTTCTTTGGAGACCCTTATCTGGGGGAGGGGGACGGACAGGAGGACCCTCTCCTGGTCTTTTCCTCGTCCCTCAGGGCAGCCCAGGGCAGCTTAGCAGGTCCAGGCAAAGCCACATGGAACCTCAAAGCTTATGCCACATCGTTCCTTATGTTTGCAGGATGCAGAATAACGGAAAGGACCCTGGAGGTCTTCTAGTCCAGCCCACTGCTCAATTGGGGAGGTTTAGGGCTTGTGGACTACAACCCCCAGAATTCCCCAGCTGGCATGGGACTTCTTTGCACCTGCCCCACCGTTGATGAGGAGGGGGACAATGGTTTTGGGGTGGGACACAGTGGGAGGGATGGGGGAGCCAGACACCCCGCCCCCCAGAACTGAACCCTCCTCACCAATGGAGAAGAACTCCAGAGACCATCTTCCACCATCATCCCCTGCAGAGGGGTGCCTCCCCTTCCCCAGCTTGGGAACAGCCACAAAATGCCCACATCAGCCTAAAGTCGTGGGCACCCCACAAACGTTTGGGCCTGCTGGCGGGAGATGATAGGAACGGAAGTCCTGAGCCACAGGAGATCTTAAGTATTTTTTTTGCATCTACCCTCCTGGAAGAACGGAGTGGGGGGGGGACAAGCAAGGTCAAACCCCATCCTCCCCTGCCAAATGGGCAAGGGAGGTCCGCGGTCCCTCAATACTCCTGCCTGAAGGGGATGTGGGATGCAAGGCGTCCTGTGGGGAAGGGCCACATGGTGGGTGTTGTTATTGTAGTCCTCTGCTGGTTGCGGATGCCCCATCCAAGGAGGTTTTTAAGAAGAGACTGGAAAGCCATTTGACCAGAATGGTGTAGCTTAATGGTCTCCAACCTTGGGAACTTTAAGACTGGTGGACTTCAACTCCCAGAATCCCCCAGCCAGCTGCCCACTCTATTATTCTGTTATTCTATAGTCTATTCTGGACTTACGGCGCGAGAACGGAGAGGCTTGACCCCCGCCGGCCACCGTAGGCCGCCGCGCCCGGCAGGGTCGCCATGGTAACGTGAGGCCCGCTGGCCGCGGCCTACTACTCCTACTCCTCGGCGGCGCCCTATGGAGAAATACGAGCGGATCCGTGTGGTCGGGCGGGGGGCGTTCGGGTGAGGACGGGCGGTAGCCGTGACGACGCGGGAACGAAGGGAGAACCTCCCCCGTCCCCCCAGCCAGTGGGAGCCTCCCGTCTCGAAAGGCGGTTCTTTATAAGGGGGAGGGGGCGGAGAGGGGGGGAGTTGACGTCAAGGTGGACGTGTGGGACTACGACGCCCATCGTCCACAGCCGGCAAGCCAAAGGTCTTTAGTTCACCGCCCCTTCCAAGAGGAGGGTCTTCTCCCCTTATGGGCTTTGTAGTCCCTCCCCCCTCCGTGGATCGGGGGCCGCCGTCAGCATTCAGCCCTGCTAAAGAAAACCCCACAGGGAGGCCCCAGAGGAAGCCCCCACCCACCCCCGGCCCTTCCTCCCCTTTGCAGCCTCTTTACCCATGGGGAAACTGAGGCACAGGCATCTCTTAGGTCGGCTGGGCTCCCCATGGAGGGTCCCATTCCAAGCTGACCCCTCGCCCATGTGGGAAAAGTCCCCCATGACCCCCCATCTCTCCCCTTAACATGCCTTAACTGCCCTGCCACAGGGGGCTCGGAATGGGAGGGGGCCCCAGCTGTCCCCCATGAAGGAGAAGCCCCCATTGCTCCCCACCTCTTGACCTACCCAGTTGCCCCACAAAGGGGGCTCGGAGGGGGCCCAGCTGTCCCCCATGAAGGAGAAGCCCCCATTGCCCCCACCTCTTGACCTACCCAGTTGCCCCACAAGGGGGCTCGGAGGGGCCCAGCTGTCCCCCATGAAGGAGAAGCCCCCATTGCCCCCACCTCTTGACCTACCCAGTTGCCCCACAAAGGGGGCTCGGAGGGGGCCCAGCTGTCCCCCATGAAGGAGAAGCCCCCATTGCTCCCCACCTCTTGACCTACCCAGTTGCCCCACAAAAGGGGGCTCGGAGGGGCCCAGCTGTCCCCCATGAAGGAGAAGCCCCCATTGCCCCCACCTCTTGACCTACCCAGTTGCCCCACAAAAGGGGGCTCGGAGGGGGCCCAGCTGTCCCCCCATGAAGGAGAAGCCCCCCCATTGCTCCCCACCTCTTGACCTACCCAGTTGCCCCACAAAGGGGGCTCGGAGGGGGCCCAGCTGTCCCCCATGAAGGAGAAGCCCCCATTGCCCCCACCTCTTGACCTACCCAGTTGCCCCACAAGGGGGCTCGGAGGGGGCCCAGCTGTCCCCCATAAAGGAGAAGCCCCCTATTGCCCCCTCTTGACCTACCCAGTTGCCCCACAAAAGGGGGCTCAGGGAGTGGAAGGGGGCCCAGCTGTCCCCCCATGAGGGAGAGCCCCCCGTATGTGCCCCATTGGCCCCCACCTCTTGATATGCCCAGCTGCTAAATGGAAAAGAGACAAGCTGGTTCCCCCTCCCCGTGGGGCAATTCCCCCATGCCCTCTCCACGACCCCCTTGATAATCCCGGCTGCCCCGCCAAAGGGGCTCAGGGAGTGGGAGGGGTCCAGCTGCTCTCCCGGCCCCCTTGAGGGAGAAGCCCCCAATACTCCCCATGCCCCCGCCTCTTGTACCCACCCTCGGTGCCCGTCTCCTGCCCCTTGACGTGCCCGGCTGCCCGCAGGATCGTCCACCTGTGCCTGCGCCGGCTGGACCAGAAGTTGGTCATCCTGAAGCAGATCCCGGTGGAGCAGATGACCAAGGACGAGCGCCTGGCGGCCCAGAACGAGTGCCAGGTGCTGAAGCTGCTGCACCACCCACACATCATCGAATACTACGAGAACTTCCTGGAGGACAAGGCCCTGATGATCGCCATGGAGTACGCGCCAGGTAAGGGCGCCCACAGGCACCACCGGGCCCCTCCCGGCCTCGAAGGGTAAGGGGAGCTCTGCCCGTCAAAAGAGTCGCTGTCAGGACTCCGACAAATCCACCCCCGTTTGAATCGTGAGTCTCTAGTCACATCTCTCAGAGGGGGAAAAAAATGATTTAGGAGTGACCATGTCGGCATTACCTGGGTGCAGCTGACTCCGAGACACCCATCGTTCATCTCCCCCTTGACCCTGGTCTTCCCCGCCACCCCCTGGATGTATCTTCTCCAATGGGACACATCCATAGCCAAGAGTCATCTATCATGCTCTCCAGTAATAATCTTGCGTGCCAACAGCTTCGGCTGCCAAGGCGGTTATCTGAGGCATTTAAGGAATGCACTGCTTCCCCCCCACACTCCCTTTCTGCTGGCAGTGAAAAAGACCACAGGAGAATCTTTTTAGTTGACATTCCAACCCTTGGTCAAATGGCTGGCACCAGGCACCCCCTGGCCTTGAAATGGAAGGCCTGCTATAGCAGGGTCTCCAGCCTTAGCCGCTTTAAGCCTGGTGGACTTCAACTCCCAGAATTCCCCAGCCAGCTTTGCTGGCTGGGAATTCTGGGAGTTGAAGTCCACCAGGCTTAAAGAGGCTAAGGCTGGAGACCCCTGTGCTGTAGAATTGAACCCTAGGTCTAGTGGGCAGGTGCCAGGGTCTATCCCAGAAGCCGCCTGGCCTCGAAGAAGCCGTGCCCACCAAAGGGGTGAACCCTGGGTCCAGTGGGCATATGCCAAGGGGCGGGCCCGGGTGCCTCCTGGCCTTGAAAGGGAAGGGGAACCTTGCCCGTCAAAGGGTTGAACCCTGGTTCTAATGGGCAGTACTGGGCACCTCCTGGCCTTGAAGCTTTGCCTGCCATAGCGTTGAACCTTGGGTCAAATAGGCAGGTGCCAGTGGCTTCAAAAGGGGAAGCTTTGCCGACTAAAGAGTTGGGTAATGATAACAGATCATCAGAGTTGGAAGGGGCCTTGTAGGTCATCTAGTCCAACCGCCCACCCAAGCGGCAGACCCTACACCATTTCTGACAGATGGCAGTCCAATCTTTTCTTGAAAGTCAAAACTGATGGCGCTCCCACAACTTCCGAGGACAAGCTGTTCCATCGGTGGATTGTTCTCACTGTCAGAAAATTCCTCCTTATTTCCAGGTTGAATCTCTCCTTGTTCAGTTTCCATCCATTGTTCCTTGTTTGGCCTTCAAAGGTGCCTTGGAGAATAGCTTGACCCCCTTCCTCCTCCTCTCTGGGGCAGCCCCTCAAATATTGGCTCACTGCTCTCCTGTCTCCCCTTGTCCTTCTCTTCCCTAGACCAGCCAGGCCCAGTTCCTGCAACCGTTCAGTTTGAAGGTGGGCACCCTGGGCAGACTCTCTGATTAGCTCAGCCCAGGCAGAGCTGGATGGTATTTGGGATGGGAGACCGAGAGGAATTCTGGGAGTTGAAGTCCTACGAGGTCAGATCAGTGGGCAGGCCCCTCGCCCCTTCCCCTGAATTTTCCCTGAGCCCCACACCTTCAGAAGTTGTGGGGGCTTCATCACTGGGGGTCTTTAAGAAGAAACCAGGCTTGTCTGAAGTGGCCTGGGGTCTCCTGCTTGAGCAGGGGGTTTGACTAGAAGACCTCCAAGGTCCCTCCCAGCTCTATTCTGATTGATTGACTAATTGATTGATTGATTGATTGCATGAATGAATAAATGAATGCGTGAATGAATGTTGCTATCTGATGGGACCTAGGGAATTTGTCTCTTCCCTTGCAGCCCTCGCCCCTTGGAAGCCCCCCCACTCCCAAAATCTGGCAGGCCTCAACCCTCCTCACCCCCCTTCCCATAAGGCTTGGAAGACCCCCTCCCCGAAAACGGCTGGGGTCAGATTGGATAAACTGAACACGAAAAGTGTGACTTGGTGCCAGGTTTTTGTCGTGCTTAAATGTTTGTCGTGCGCTTCGTTTTATGCTTTTATTACAGTTTTTATGGGGTTTCACTTTGCCCAGAGCTGGATTGTAAAACGGGTAGCTGTATAAATGTTTTGCATGAATAAATATATTAAACAAACGAACAAGGCCAACAGTCCTTGGGGGGAGGCTCCGGAGCGCTGAGAAAACCTCTCTGTCTGCGTTCGATGGGCATGGAATAAGACAACGGACCGGTTATTTCAAGCAGATTTCTAAAATAAGCAGCATTTCTTACCTCTGATTCATCAGCCCTGTTCAAGTTCAGCGGCCTGAATTTATTGGCCAGAATTATAGCCTTGACCACAAGCACGAGGAACTCGGTGCACAGGGACTCCTTGGCTTACGACCACAAGAATCCCTGTTGCCAAGCGAGGCGCTTCTTCACGGGGTCCTCCATGCCCCGTTTTACCAGCCTTTTTTTTTGCCACGGTGGTTAAGCAAACCACTCACCGCGTTAAGCAAAGTGTGCAGTCGTTGTAGTTGGCTGAGGAATTTTGGAAGTTGGAAGTCCACAAAAGTCTTAAAGTGGCCAAGTTTGGGGGACCCCTGCTCTATCCATTCCCAGCCTCAGTGAAAACCCTCTGCTTTCTCCCTCCCTCCCAGAAGACCCCCCCCCCCGGATCTCCGGGGTGTGTGCGTGTGTCCGTGTCCAGCCACCCGTGCGTTTGTGCTGGCGACAGGGATATTTGCACAATAGTGTGATATTGGGGGGACGGGGGACTCCAGGAAGCAGCCTCTGCCTTCCACCCCCCACTCCATGCCACAAGGAAGACCCCCACCTTACTCCCTCCTCCTCCTCCTCCAGCCCCAGGCTCCAAAAGTGGGGATGCAACTGACGGGCTGCTGGCTTCCTGCTAACACCTGGGCTGCTGTATGTGTGTGTGAAGCAAGCCTGTCTTTGTGCGTGAGCCTACGTGTGGTGTGTGTCAGATTTCAGAGCCTTGGTGGGGGAGGGTGGGGGGGGGAGGGGAAGGGAGGCCCTCCCTGCAAGAGTCAGCCTCCCCCCCCACCGAAGGTTTTGCCAACAAAGGCCTGTTTTGTGTGCCTGCTGCTTATCCAGAGCCCCCTGGCAGAGCTGCCAAACAGGTTGGGCTGGTTCTGCCCTTGGAAAAGAAGTTTGTGTGGGTTGTTGTTGTTTTTTTGCAGCTTTCTTCTTTCTTCTTCTTCAAGGGCTACCTTAACCCTTGGTGGGTCTCCTTCCTTCCTTTTGCCCAAGGGCTCCTCTATGTGTGTGTGTGTGTGTGTGTGTGTGTGTGTGTGTGTTTCTGATGATGATTCCCAGGCCCTGGGGGGGGGGGGCTCCGCACACCCCTTTCCCCCTCCTCTTGGCCCAGGGGCCTGGAATTCGAAGGGTTTGGTTTTGGATGGGACGCTTACCCCACGGCCGCCGAACCCGTTTCCCAGCCCTGCCTTGCTCTCTGCAGCCGGCACATGGTTCTGATTTTGAGAAGCCTGGGAAGTGCAACCCCTTCCCACCTCCCCATGTTTCCCCACCACCACCACCACACACACCCCAACCTTCTCCCCAAAGGGGGAACCAGCTGCAGGTCTCGGAATGCAGAATAGCAGAATTGGGAGGGACCCTGGAGGTCTTCTAGACCATTTCTCAGCGTTGCAGCATCCCTAGGCTCACACGATTTACATTCGGATAGCGATAGCCACGGCCCTTAGACTTCTATGCCACTTCCACAGGGTTTTTACAGGCCTCTCTAAGCGGTTTACAGAGCCAGCCTCTGGCCCCCAACCATCTGGGTCCTCCTTTGACCCACCTCGGACGGACGGGAGGCTGAGTCAGCCTGGAGCCTGGTGGGACTCGGACTGCCCAATTGCAGGCAGCCGGCAGGCAGCAGAAGCAGCCTGTAACACTGCACTCTCACCACTGCCGCCACCGTGGATGTTTGACAGCAGGCTCATACTTGTGACGGTCGCCGTATCCAGAGATCACTTGATCCCCTTTTGCGACCTTCCGATAAACCAAGTCAATGCGGAAGTCATATTCACTGAACCGCCCTGTTACTAGCTTAGCAACTGCAGGGATTCGCTTAACAAACGTGGCAGGAAAAGCCATAAAGTGGGGCCAACCTCACTTAACAAACACCTTGCTTTAGCCGCATAAATTCTGGGCTCAATTGTGGTCCTAAGCCGAGGACTACCTGTTATCTGGACGATGGCCGTCAAAGGCCACGGCCGTCCAGTTGTCCTTCTGTTCTCATAATCGCTGGTACCCCATGAACAAAAATGGACCTGTTCAACCTTGGCCACTTTCAGGCTCAGGGACTTCAACTCCCAGAATCCCTCAGCCAGCAGAATTCTGGGAGTTGAAGTCCACAAGTCTTAAAGGGGCCCGGGTTGGATGCTCCTATTTTAAAACGAAGACGGGACTTGCTGGCAGCCATGTCCAGAGGCCAAAAGGCAGAGGGTTTTCGGTGGGGGAAACCAGTGGTGGGATTCCCACTTTTTTTACTACCGGTCCTGTGGGCGTGGCTTGGTGGGCGTGGCAGGGGTGGGATATACTGCCCAATCCCTCTTCCCTCCCCACCCCCCTGACCTGCTTTCCAGCTCCGTTCTCCCGTGCAGGGCAACTCAACGGGAGGCAGGGAAGATTTGATAGGGTTGGCCGGTTCTCCCAACCCCTCGACGTTTCCACTCCCGGTTCTCCAGCACCGGTCTGAACCAGCTGAGTGCCACCTCTGGAGGAAACCCTCCATCCGGGGGGTGGGGGGGACGGGCTCCGTGGGCACGGGGCCTGAGGCTGCCTCCCCCCTTCTGCCCAGGTGGCACCTTGGCCGAGTTCATCCACAAGCGGGGCAACTCCCTCCTGGACGAGGAGACCATCCTGCACTTCTTCGTGCAGATCCTGCTGGCCCTGCACCACGTCCACGCCAAGCAGATCCTGCACCGGGACCTCAAGACCCAGAACATCCTGCTGGACAAGCACCACACCACCCTCAAGATCGGGGACTTCGGCATCTCCAAGATCCTGAGCAGCAAGAGCAAGGCCTACACCGTGAGGGTTCCTCCCCCCCTGCCGGGCGGTTCCTGGGCCTTCCCCTCCCTCCCTCTCCCTTCTCCTTTTCTTCTCCCTTCCCCTCTTTCCTTCCTCTTCTCCTTTCTCCTTTCTTGCAGGCTCAAATGCACAAGGGGAAACATTTCTCCCTCGGGGTTTTCTTTTTTGCGTTGGTTTCGATAGCCCTCTGCCAGCGAAAAGGGGCCCTGCAGGAGCCTTAGGACTGTTTTTCACACTTACGACCATTGCAGCATTCCCGTGGTCCTCATTCAGGCGACTTGACTCGTGTTTAGGACGGCCGCAGTGTCCCTGGGGGAGGGGGAGCCCCGTGTTCCCCCTTTGGTGTCCTTCTGACGAGCAAGGGAAATTGGGGGCTCAGGGGCGGTCGTAAGCCGAGGACCCCCTGTATGGGACTGAGCTGGAGCGGGGTGGGGTGGCAGGGGTCTGGATTTGCTGACGGGCGTCCTCTTCCTCCTCAGGTGGTGGGCACCCCGTGCTACATCTCCCCGGAGCTGTGTGAAGGGAAGCCCTACAACCAGAAGAGCGACATCTGGGCCCTGGGCTGCGTCCTCTACGAACTGGCCAGCCTGAAGAGGGCCTTCGAGGCAGCCGTAAGACGCCGGGCCCCGGGAGGGAGGGTGGCTGGGGGGGAGGACTGCTGCCCTGGACCCCTGGGACGCCTGAACGCCCAGCGCACCCGGCCCCACAACACAGATCGGAGAGCCATTTGTCTGAAGGGGGGTGCGGTTTCCTGCCTGAGGTGCGGGGTTGGACTAGAAGACCTCCAAGGTCCCTTCCCACTCTGTGATTCCATGTTCTATATGCCCCGGAAGAGCTGGCCGCTTACATTTGGCTGTATAGGGTGACTTTGGGCCAATCACCAGGAGGCTGGGAGTTCTAGTCCCGCCTCAGCCACGAAAGCCGGCTGGGGGACTTTGGGCCAATCCCCAGGAGGCTGGGAGTTCTAGTCCCGCCTCAGCCACGAAAGCCGGCTGGGTGACTTTGGGCCAATCCCCAGGAGGCTGGGAGTTCTAGTCCCGCCTCAGCCACGAAAGCCGGCTGGGGGACTTTGGGCCAATCACCAGGAGGCTGGGAGTTCTAGTCCCGCCTCAGCCACGAAAGCCGGCTGGGTGACTTTGGGCCAATCCCCAGGAGGCTGGGAGTTCTAGTCCCGCCTCAGCCACGAAAGCCGGCTGGGTAACTTTGGGCCAATCACCAGGAGGCTGGGAGTTCTAGTCCCGCCTCAGCCACGAAAGCCGGCTGGGTGACTTTGGGCCAATCACCAGGAGGCTGGGAGTTCTAGTCCCGCCTCAGCCACGAAAGCCGGCTGGGGGACTTTGGGCCAATCACCAGGAGGCTGGGAGTTCTAGTCCCGCCTCAGCCACGAAAGCCGGCTGGGTGACTTGGGGCCAATCACCAGGAGGCTGGGAATTCTAGTCCCGCCTCAGCCATTAAAGCCGGCTGGGTGACTTTGGGCCAATCACCAGGAGGCTGGGAGTTCTAGTCCCGCCTCAGCCACGAAAGCTGTCTCTCAGCCCAACCCCCTCACAGGGCTGTTGTCGTTCCCCCCGCCCTCCTGGGGCATGTTGGGGGAGGTCCCGACTGCCCCTCCCATGACTCCCGGACGCCTCCCCTCCTCTCCTGCAGAACCTGCCCGCTTTGGTGTTGAAGATTATGAGTGGCACCTTTGCGCCCATCTCCGACCGCTACAGCCCGGAGCTTCGCCAGTTGATCCTCAGCCTGCTGAACCTGGAGCCCTGCAAGCGGCCGCAGCTAGACGAGATCATGGCGGAGGCCCTGTGTGTCCGGCCCCTGCTCAACCTCTACACCGACGTGGGCAGCGTCCGGATGAGGAGGCAAGTGGGTGCCCGCCAGACCCCTCCCCCTGCTTCTCCCCCTCCCCCGCCTGACAAACCCAGGGAGTCCTCGACTTACGACGGTTCATTTAGTGACCTTTCCAAGTTACAGCGGCACTGCAAAAAGAGACGGGGGGCTCTTTTTTCACTCTTAACGACCGTTGCTGCATCCCGACCGTCACCCGGTCAAAATGTGTGGACAACTGACTCGCAGGGATCCCCAGTAACATAAGGGAGAAAGCCCAATTCCCTTTCGCAAGCGGTGTGTTCCCCCAACATCACGGCAGTGATTCACTTAACAACGGCAGCTAGAAAGGTCGTAAAATGGGGCATTGGGCCACCTTGCTTAGCCACGGGAAATCTTTGGGGTGAATTGCAGCCGTAAGTCAAGGACTACCTGTATGGTCTCCTGCTCCAAACATCCTTCAAGATCCACCTCATCCTGGGACCCCCTTTTTTTTTAAACTATTACCATCCGGCCGACGGTACAGGACACTAATAAAAACAAGGACAAACAGCCTGAAAAACAGCTTTTCATCGCAGGGCAGGAGCTCTGTTGGATTCTGCTGTATGGTGCAAGGTTGGTGGGGTGTTGCGGGTTTTCAATTCAATGGCATAGAACAGGGTGTCCAACCTTGGCAACTTTAAGACTTGTGGACTTCAACTCCCAGAATTCCTCAGCCAGCAAAGCTGGCTGAGGAATTCTGGGAGTTGAAGTCCACAAGTCTTAAAGTAGCCAAGGTTGGACACCCTGGCATAGAATGTGAAGGATGTGATTTTGTGTTTATTTTCATAGTCGTAATGGTATTTAATTTCATTGCACGATGTGCAATGACAATCAAGTAAACTGAAACTGAAACTAACCCTTAAACCAAAAACTAAAACCAAAACCACCAAAACCAAAACTAAAACTACATCTTGGCAGACCGGAGAAGTCGTGGACGGCGGTGCCCTCCGTGGCCCAGAGCAGAGCTGGGGGTGTGACTGTGGCGGCCAGAGTGAGGGGTAAGAGTGGCAGGGGTCCCCCAAAAGGTCGCCTGGAATTTTGCCCCACGGGGAGGGGCAGGCTTGGAGGGGCGGTTCTTATTGGGTCTGGGGGCGGCTAGAGCATGACCCCCACCCCCACCCGGCCCTTCCGGCATCCCATTATTCTCCCTGACAGAACAATCAACCCATGGAACAGAAGTTGCCTTCAGAAGTTGTGGGGTGGGGGGGTTGGGCTAGATGACCTCCAAGGTCCCTTCCAACCTCTGTTATTCTGTTATTACTCTTTTATTCAGAAGTTGTGGGAGCTTCATCCCCGGAGGCTTTCAAGAAGAGAGTGGACTGCCACCTGTCAGAAATGACATAGTGTCTCCTGCTTGGGTGGGGGTGGGGGTTGGACTAGATGACCTACAGGGTCCCTTCCAACCCTGATGATCTGTTGTTACCTGTTATCACTGACCTCCTTCTCTTGGACGCAGGTTGCCACACGGGACCCCCCAGGCCCAGCCTCCCCCCGGCCTTGTCCTCCACCTATACCTGGGGCTCTGGCATCCCCAGGCCCCTCCGCCTGCCCGTGCTGAACACGGAGGTGGTGCAGGTGTCCACGGGCCGCACGCAGAAGGCTGGCGTGACCAAATCCGGGCGGCTGGTCATGTGGGAGGTGAGAGGCCTCTTCATGTGATGACCCGAAGTGGCGTGGCACAAAGGCAACCCAGTCAGATAATCCGTAGGGAGTCCCTTTATTAGCCCCAACTTTGCCCCCAACGTCCTGGTTACCTTCTGGGCTGGAGAAAAACTCTCCCAGGAAGAGCCTTGGGCTGCAGGGAATCAAGTCCAAAACGTTATCAAAGAAAAACTGTAACTATAAGTCCAAACAAGGCAAAAGGAGGTCATTAGTCCAGCAGGGCAGGAGAAGGAATTCCAGATGTGAATGACCGGCAGGAATTCAACCCAGTTGGGAGGATGCCAGGAACGCAGATAACCACAGTCAACACAAGATAAACTCACATTTGTTCCCAGCAGCTGCCACACTCCGCTTGCATCTCTTTTAAACTCTCATTGCCAGCTGCAGCTAATGAAGGGAATCAGGGCCCTTTCCTCCCCCGTAAGCCATGCAACTCATGTTGCTCCCTTTTTCGTTCCTCCCTGCGTGCCCTAGGATGAAGAGGGGGTGGGCCTGGGTCTTCCTCCAAATTCCCTCTCCCTTGTTCTACCCCTCCCCTTGCTCTGCCCAGCCGGACTTTTGCCCTCCCCCAGTTTCCTCCACAGCCAACGGAGCCACACTCGCACTCCCTTGTCAGCTTCTGCCAGGGGTGGAGGACACCCCCCTCCCTCAGCTCTGATAGGGAGGCAAGGCGAAACCCCCACCTCCCCGGTTCTACCTACTCCCTGTTTGCTCCGTGTTTTTCTTTTTTTTAAAGAAGAGACCCCCAGAGTGGGGAGACAGTCGGCAGGTCCAAGTGGGGTCAAGATGGCAGCTTCAGGTGGGCACCAGAAGGGCTGGCATGGCCGAGGTAGAAAAGGGGAAAGAGTTGCCCCCCCACTATCCTGCCAATTAGATCAGAATACGTCGAATAACCACGAACAGTTCAGCTCCCAGTCGGTGGGGGAGAGGAGGAATGAAGGATCTGGGAAGCGGATGGGGGCAGCCAGACTCTTGGGGGAGAAGGAGGACTGTGGGGTCCTTGGTGCTCTCCGAGTTGGGTGGTTTTCTTGTAGGCCTTTCACGACCCGACTAGGGAACATTATCAATACTAGAAGGGCGTGGGGTTTGTGGAGAGGAGGAAGAGGAGGAGGAAGAAGAAGAATACGGTGGAGTCCTTGGTGCTCCTCTGAACCTGGTTGTTTTCTTGCAGACGTCTCATGACCCAACTAGGTAACATCATCAGTGCTGGAAGGGAGTGGGGTTTGTGGAGAGGAGGAAGAGGAAGTAAAGAAAGAGGAAGCAGAGGGGGAGGAAGAGGAGGTGGAAGTGGAGAATTAGGGTGGCCTCTGAACTTGGTGGTTTCCTTGCAGATATTTAATGACCCAAACTAGGTCACCTCATCAGCGCTAGAAAGGAGTGGGGTCTGTGGAGAGGAGGAAGAGAAGGAGGGGAAAAGGAAGGAATGAAGGGGGGGGAGATGAAGAGGAGGAGGAGGAGGAGGAAAGGGAGAGAGACGAAGAGGAGGACCTTTCATGACCCAACTAGGTAGCATCATCAGTGCTAGAAGGGAGCGGGGTTTGCAGGGAGGAGGAAGAGTGAGAGGGAGGCAGGTCTTCCCTCCATACATGAGAAAGCCAGCCAGGAGATATTGGGGCTCACCCAAGCCCCCCACCCCACCCCCACCCCAGGGCACCTTCCCCTTGCGACCCGGTTCTCTCCTGCTGGGAGAGCAGGAGGACCTCTGCACATGCCCAGGGGGGCTCCTTCCCCGTGGCTATTCAAGCCTGGATTTCGAAGCCGAGCCTCCGTGCTTGACCTGGTCTCGCTGTCGCTGCTTCCACAGCCGCCTCCCTTCGGCACGGCCGGCGGGCCCTCGCTCCCAGGGGCCACGGAGCAGCTGCAGCCCCAGTTTGTGTGCCGCTTCCTGGAGGGCCAGTCCGGCGTGACCATCAAGCACGTGGCCTGCGGGGATCTCTTCACCGCCTGCCTGACAGGTAGGAGGGGAAGAGGCGAGCGGGGAGGGGGAGGTCCTTGCCAGGGGGGGTCCTGAAAAATAGAGCACGGTGGGTGGGATGGCAGATCTTTTCTCCCCCTGGACCCCTGCGACGGACTGGAGAGAGGGAATAAATTCCGTTTTCACAATGGCAAGAGGGGTCTTCCCTCCGCTGCAGAAGCGTTTTTTCAGGCTGAATTAGGGTGGTTCCACCAGGACAGGGGTCTCCCAAATGTGTCCCCTTTAAGACCCGTGGACTTCAACTCCCAGAGCCCCTCAGTTGTCTAACTGTGGCCCCTTTATGACCAGTGGACTTCAACTCCCAGAACCCCTCAGTTGTCTAACTGTGGCCCCTTTATGACCAGTGGACTTCAACTCCCAGAACCCCTCAGTTGTCTAACTGTGGCCCCTTTATGACCGGTGGACTTCCAACACCCAGAATTCCCCGGCCGTCCAAACGTGGTCTCTTTATGACCGGTGGACTTCAACTCCCAGAGCCCCTCAGTTGTCTAACTGTGGCCCCTTTATGACCAGTGGACTTCAACTCCCAGAGCCCCTCAGTTGTCTAACTGTGGCCCCTTTATGACCGGTGGACTTCAACTCCCAGAACCCCTCAGTTGTCTAACTGTGGCCCCTTTATGACCGTGGACTTCAACTCCCAGAGCCCCTCAGTTGTCTAACTGTGGCCCCTTTATGACCAGTGGACTTCAACTCCCAGAACCCTCAGTTGTCTAACTGTGGCCCCTTTATGACCGTGGACTTCAACTCCCAGAGCCCCTCAGTTGTCTAACTGTGGCCCCTTTATGACCAGTGGACTTCAACTCCCAGAACCCCTCAGTTGTCTAACTGTGGCCCCTTTATGACCCGTGGACTTCAACTCCCAGAACCCCTCAGTTGTCTAACTGTGGCCCCTTTATGACCGGTGGACTTCCAACAGTCCAAACGTGGTCTCTCTACGACTGGTGGACTTCAACTCCCAGAATTCCCTGGCTGTCCAAATGTGGCCCCTTTAAGACCCGTGGACTTCAACTCCCAGAATTCCCCAGAGCTCTGCTGGCTGGTGAATTCTGGGAGTTGAAGTCCACGGGCTTTAAAGGGGCCGTGCTTGGAGCTATACTATTTAAATCCTGCACATCTAATTCTCCTTTGGATAATCCAACCATTTATTTATTTTTTCTGCTTCTGGACATCGCCCTCTCAAAAGACCTTTTGCCCCAGTGCCTGCCTACGTCCACCCGGACTCTCTCTGTCCTGGGTTGGTCCTTTCCCTGGCCTTTGGGGTGGTCCAGCAGACCTCAGCCCCCCCTCTCCCCTCTCCCTCTTGTGCATCCAGCCTGGCCTGCTGGCTTTCTTCCCCGCTGCTCTGGCCTGACTCCTCCACTTGCAAGGCCAGAGTTTGGGTGGGTGGGTGGGTGGGGGAGCTGGGTCAGTGTGATTCCATCAATACGTCGAATATTTCCTCCCCGCAGACAGAGGGATCGTCCTGACCTTCGGCAGTGGCAGCAGTGGCTGCTTAGGACACGGGGCCTTTGTGGATGTCACCCAGGTGGGTTCTGCCTATGGATGAACGGGGGGTGCCAGACCCGAGAGGTATGCAGGGTGGGCTTGGGGCTGATGGGCGAGCCTCATGTTCTCATTTTGTCCTCCCTGCCCTCCGTCTGCAAAAGGAGGAAAACTGCACAAGAGGGCGGCTGGGATGTGCCACAACACTGTCACACTCTCTGAAAAGGCAGCATTGCCGTCCTTGTTCTCCTCTTCCCTGTCCCCCTATCCTCCTCCTCTTCTTGTGACTATGACTTGGTTGCTTATCACTATTGTTGTATGTGCATTGAGAGCTTATGCACCAAATTCCTCGTGTGTTGGAATCACACTTGGGCAATCAAGAATATTCTATTCCGTTCTATTCCATTCCATATTCTATTCTATTCTGTTCCTATTTTCTGTTCTGTTCTATTTTAATTCTATTCTCCTTCCTTCTTTCTTCATTCTATTCTATTCCTATTTTCTATTCTATTCTATTCTCCTTTTTCTATTCTATTCTATTCTATTCTATTCTATTCTTTTCTATTCAATTCTATTTCTATTCCATTCCATTCCATTCCATATTCTATTCTATTCTGTTCCTATTTTCTGTTCTATTCTATTCTATTCTCCTTTCTTCATTCTATTCTATTCTATTCTAATTTCTATTCTATTCTATTCTAATTTCTATTCTATTCTTATTTTCTATTCAATTCTATTTCTATTCCATTCCATTCTTTCCATATTCTATTCTATTCTAGTCCTATTTTCTGTTCTATTCTATTCTATTCTCCTTTCTTCATTCTATTCTATTCTAATTTCTATTCTATTCTATTCTAATTTCTATTCTATTCTTATTTTCTATTCAATTCTATTTCTATTCCATTGCATTCTTTCCATATTCTACTCTATTCTGGTCCTATTTTCTGTTCTATTTTATTCTATTCTATTCTTCTTTCTTCATTCTATTCTATTCCTATTTTCTATTATTCTATTCTATTCTATTCTATTCTATTCTATTTTATTCTATTCTATTCTATTCTATTCTATTCTATTCTATTCTATTCTTTCCATATTCTATTCTATTCTATTCTATTCTATTCTATTCTATTCTATTTATTCTATTCTATTCTATTCTATTCTATTCTATTCTATTCTATTCTATTCTATTCTTTCCATATTCTATTCTATTCTATTCTATTCTATTCTATTCTATTCTATTCTATTCTATTCTATTCTATTCTATTCTATTCTATTCTATTCTATTCTCTATTCGGTGGCCGTATTGTCTTCTCCTGCCCCAAGACCAACCCGGCCTGGCCTCCCCAGGGGTGCAAGGAAGGGGTGGGAGAGAATGGAGGGTGTGTGTGGGGCGGGACGGCCTTGGCGTCAGCTCTCCTGACCCCCCGCTCTTTGCAGCCGAAGATCGTGGAGGCCCTGCTGGGATACGAGATCACCCAGGCCGCCTGCGGGGCCTCCCACGTCCTGGCCCTCTCCAGCGAAGGGGAGGTCTTCGCCTGGGGCAGAGGGGACAGTGGTAAGTGGCCCTCCTCCTCCCCCCTGCTCGGGGAGCCCCCCTGCGGGGGAGCCTGTGAGAGCCCCCCCTCTAGCAGCCCCCCCGTCTTCCATCTCCCTAGGGCGCCTGGGGCTGGGGAACCAGGAGTCCCACAACTCCCCACAGCTGGTGGCCCTCCCCTCCGGCTACGAAGCCCAGAAGGTGCTGTGTGGCATCGATGCCTCCATGGTCCTCACCTCCAACCACCAGATTCTGGCCTGTGGCAGCAACAGGTAGGGCGACCCTGCAGGCTTTCAAGAAGAGATTGGACCGCCGTTCTGTCAGAAATGGTGTCGGGTCTCCTGCTTGGGCGGGGGTTGGACTAGATGACCTGCAAGGTCCCTTCCAACTCTGATGATCTGTTATCTGGCGAGGGTCCCCTGTCCAGGAAGGGATGGGGATCGCACTAGGACTCAAGTTTTGTGCCCCCCACTCTCCCCAGAGGATAGAAACCCCACCCACCCCATCTTGGTTGGGGGACCAGAGGCTGAACTGGCAGCTGAGAGCCAAGCTGGCCAGAGGGGGTTCAAGGTAAGCGGTTGCAGCTGGACACTGCCCTGTCCTAGGCTTTCCCCAAAAAGCACTACATCAGCTCTTGAGTCCTGTCAAAACCCCTTTTCATTAAATGAATGTGAATTTAATGCACTCCACATTCAGCCAACGGCTTGGCCAACAGTCTTGCGAAGGTAGACTAATGAGCTCAGACCTTTAGCAATCCTGGAACGCTGCCCGGTAAATAGTCCCACGCTCAGTGCTGGCAGGGAAGGGCTGGGTTACACAGACAAACCTTCACGAGCGGATTGTTTCCTGCAAAAGCCCCCCTCCCCTTTTGCTCCTCTCTTAATCCTGATGGGAGGGGCCGTTCACCGTCCCCCTGTGCCCTTACTCCCAAGTCGACCCTTGTTCCTGAGCTGTTCCCTTCTTCGGACAGCTCTGTGCATGCGCACACTGGGAACAGGCTCCAGCTGTTCTTCTGCCCCACTGATCTCTGACTCCGAAGGCAGCCAATAACGGTCGGACAGCCCTGGCTCCATCTCTGCCTCCGATGCAGAGCCTCCCCCAGATTCCAGGACCGGCCCAGGTCCCTCCCCAACCTCCTCGCTACTGTCCGACTCTGCTGCCAGGACCGCAAGAGATGCTGACTCTCCCCCACCCCCACTTTCCCCAGGTACAATAAGCTTTGCCAGGACAGGATTGTGTCCCAAGGGGAGCCCCTCCCTGCTGCTGACCAGGTGGAGGAAGTGCTGACCTTCAGCCCTGCCTGCTCGGCCCCTCTGAGCCAAGAGGTCATTGTGGGCGCGGACATCGGAACGGCCCACTCCGCAGCCATCAACGGTGAGAGCCTCAGGGGAGCCCTGAATGGCCGTCCTGGTGGACTCGCCATACAGCGGTTCGTTTAGTGACCGTTCTCAGTTCCAACAGCACCGAAAAAAAGTGAATTATGAGCGTTTCTCCAACTTAGGACCAGGGGTGGGAGTAGAGGAGGAGGGGAGGAGGAGGAGGAGGAGGAGAGAAGAGGGAAAGGACCGTGGGTGCTCTCCGAGCTGGGTTCTTGCAGACATTTCATGACCCAACTAGGGAACAACATCAGTGCTAGAAGGGGGTGTGTAGAAAAGGAGGAGGAAGAAGTAGGAGAGGACGAGGAGGGGAAAGGAGGAGGAAGAGGAGGAGGAAGGACTGTGGGGTCCCTGGTGCTCTCTGAGCTTGGTGGTTTCCTTGCAAATGTTTCATGACCCAACTAAGTAACACCATCAGTTGTAGAAGGGAGGTGGGGTAGTTGTGGAGTAGAGGAGGAGGAAGAGGAGGAGGAAGAAGAAGGAGAAAAGGACTGTAGGGTCCTGGGTGCTCTCTGAGCTGGGTTCTATTCTTGAAGACATTTCACGACCCAAGTAGGGAATGCCATCAGTGCTAGAAGGAAGGAGGGTTGTGAAAAGGAGGAGGAAGAGAAGAAGAAGGGGGAGGGGGAAGAGGAGGAGGAAGAAGAGGAGGAAGGACTGTGGGCTCCTTGGTGCTCTCTGAGCTGAGTTGTTTTCCTACAGACGTTTCACAACCCAACTAGGGAACATCATCAGGGCTGGAAGGAAGGAAGGAAGGAAGAATAGGAAGATAGTTGGGTCCTTGGTGCTCTCTGAGCTGGGTGGTTTTCCTACAGACGTTTCACAACCCAACTAGGGAACATCATCAGTGCTAGAAGGAAGGAGGGTTGTGAAAAGGAGGAGGAAGGAGGAAGGAGGAGGAGGAGAAGAGAAGGGGAAAAAGACTGGGGGGTCCTTGGGGCCCTCTGAGCTTGGTTCTTTCCTTGCAGACGTTTCACGACCTAACTAGGGAATGCCATCAGTTGCCGCTTTCTCCCCTTGCCCTCGACCAGCATCACTTCTGAAACCAGGCCAGGATGCTGGTCTTAGTGTCTGTCCCCTTCCTTGCCCGGCCATCGTTAGCAGGCTGAGGCCAGGAACCCCCACCCACCCCGAAAGAAGGGGAGGAGGGCCAACGAACCCCCCACCGCCCAGCGCGCTATCCTTCTTTTCCCTCGGCAGCCTCCGGCCAGTGCTACACCATCGGTAGCAACCAGCACGGCCAGTTGGGCCCCGTCTCCTGCCGGGCCAGCCGGGCCCCGTACCTGGTGGAGGGGCTCCAGGCCACCCGAGTCACCCTGGTGGGCTGCGGGGACGCCTTCACCTTGGCAGTGGGAGCAGGTGAGCGGCCCCTCAGCCTCCTCGGCCTTTGGGTACCACTTGGGGCCGGGTGGGTGGGGGTGGCAGCCCCGTCACCCTGCCGCCCGGTGCCTCCCCCTCCCCAGATGGCGAGGTCTACACCTGGGGCAAGAGCGCCCGGGGCCGCCTGGGCCGGAAGGAGGAGGAGCCGAGCAGCCCCCGCCCCGTGCAGCTGGAAGAGGCGCCCCCCAGCCTGGTGGTCTCCGTCTCCTGTTGCCATGGCACCACCCTGCTGACTGCCAAGCGTGAGTAAGCGGGCACAGCTGCCAAGGAGGGGCGGGGGGACGGGACCTGGGCATCCGCTGCCAGCTGGCAGGCGGTGTGTGAGAAGCAACGTTCTTGGCTTTCCCTCCACCCCATTCCCCCCACCAACCCCAGGGCGGCTGCAACCCACGGTTTCTGAAGTGGGGAGGGGGCTTTCCAAGGGAGGGGCTGGGCTCCCCCAGGGGTTGGGAAGCTCCACAAAGCTCCCCCCACCCCCCCACCCCCAGCGGTGGAAGGTGGCCGTTGTGTTCACAGGGGGTGTGTGTGCACGCTCAGAGGGTCAGCCACAGGGCTGGCGGCCGAGAATCTCGGCGGCTCAGGGTTGGATTTGGGGGTCCCTGGGGCTCTCCGAGCTGTGGAGGGGGCGTTTGTTGCCAGTGTGTCCTGACCCAGCTAGAGAACGGCACCGGTTTTAGAAAGGGAGGGGGGTTGTGAGGAGGAGGGGGAGGAGGAGGATAGAATAGAAAATAAGAATAGAATAGAAATTAGAATAGAAATTAGAATAAGGAACAGATTGGATTGGAATGGAATGGAATAGAATACAATGTCGCTTGTATCCTTACGATTTATACGGACTCTTTCCTAGTAGGATTTGGTGGCTTATTGTGCCCTGTGACTATCATTAAGTGTTGGACCTGATGATTCTGGACTCTTTTTGACAAATGTCTCTTTTCTTTTATGTACACTGAGAGCATTTGCACCAAAGACAAATTCCTTGTGTGTCCAATCACTCTTGGCCAAAAAAAGAATTATATTATATTCTATTCTATTCTAATTTCTATTCAATTCATTTTCTATTCTATTCTATTCTATTCTATTCTATTCTATTCTATTCTATTCTATTCTATTCAATTCATTTTCTATTCATTTTCTATTCTATTCTATTCTATTCTATTCTATTCTATTCTATTCTATTCAATTCATTTTCTATTCATTTTCTATTCTATTCTATTCTATTCTATTCTATTCTATTCTATTCTATTCTATTCTATTCTATTCTATTCTCTATCCCGTTCCATCCCATTCTATTTAAATTCTATTCCTATATCCTTCTATTCTATTGTACCCCATGACTATTAAGTGTTGTACCTTTTGACTCTTGACAAATGTCTCTTTTCTTTTATGTACACAGAGCATTTGCACCAAGACAAATTCCTTGGGTGTCCAATCACACTTGGCCAATAAAAGAATTCTATTCTATTCTATCTATTTTGAGAAATAGAATAGAATAGAATTTAGAATAGAATAGAATTTAGAATAGAATTTAGAATAGAATAGAATAGAATAGAATAGAATAGAACAGAATATAGAATAGAATAGAATAGAATAGAATAGAATAGAATTTAGAATAGAATTTAGAATAGAATAGAATAGAATAGAATAGAATAGAATAGAATAGAATAAGGGATAGGATAGAATCTTTATTGAGAATAGAATACAATAGAAATTATGGAATGGAATGGAATAGAGAAGATAAGAGTTGGGTGGAACCTTGGAGGTCTTCTAGTCCAACCCCCTGCTTAGATTGGTTATCCAATCTCTTCTTAAAAACTGGGTGGGGGGGTGTCCTTGGTGCTCTCTGAGCCGGGTGGTTTCCTTGCAGGCGTTTCAGGACCCCACTAGGGAACGCCATCAGTGCCCAGACTCGCAAAGAGCCTTTGGTGAACTTTGGTCCCTCAAGGTCCCTTTCCTTGCCTTTGCCTGCGCCCCGTCTGTGGGGGGTGGCCGGCCCCTCCCTCAGAGCTACAGAGCTGGCTGAGGGATTCTGGGAGTTGAAGTCCCAGCCCTCTTTAAAGTGGGCCGGGTGTGGAGCCAGCCCCGTCCCTTCGGGGCTCGTTCCCCCTAAGGCGGATTCTGTGGCTGCTGCCAGCGCTTCTCCACAAATAGGAGGACAGCCCTGCAGCACTTGGGGTGGCAGGGAGAGGAGGGCCCCCCAGAATAGCACCCCACCCACCCACCCCCAGATGCAAAGCACAAACATCTGGGCACCAAGAGGAGGCCAGCAGCCTGCAAGCCGCCTCAGCGGTTTCCAAAATTCCTCTCCTGGGCAGGAAATCCAGAAATAGCTTTTCGGCTCAAGGCGGCCCCAGGAAAGGGTGAATCAGCCAGGCTGCCTGCCAAGACCTAGTGGGGAGGGGGGGGCACGAGGTGGCGGGGTGCAGGCGATGAATGGGAGGCTCTGAAGATGGAAGGGAAGAGGGGCGGTCTTGTGGATTCAGCCCCCAGACAAAGCGCCTCTGTGCAAGATGCTCCTGTCCAGAGGCGCCCAACCTTGGCCCCTTTAAGACTGGAGGACTTCAACTCCCAGAATTCCCCAGAGGCCTCCAAACTTGACCCCTTTAAGACCGGAGGACTTCAACTCCCAGAATTCTCCAGAGGCCTCCAAACTTGGCCCCTTTAAGACCGGAGGACTTCAACTCCCAGAATCCTCCAGAGGCCTCCAAACTTGGCCCCTTTAAGACTGGAGGACTTCAACTCCCAGAATTCCCCAGAGGCCTCCAACCTTGGCCCCTTTAAGACTGGAGGACTTCAACTCCCAGAATTCTCCAGAGGCCTCCAAACTTGGACCCTTTAAGACCGGAGGACTTCAACTCCCAGAATTCTCCAGAGGCCTCCAAACTTGGCCCCTTTAAGACTGGAGGACTTCAACTCCCAGAATCCTCCAGAGGCCTCCAACCTTGGCCCCTTTAAGACTGGAGGACTTCAACTCCCAGAATCCTCCAGAGGCCTCCAAACTTGGCCCCTTTAAGACTGGAGGACTTCAACTCCCAGAATTCCCCAGAGGCCTCCAAACTTGGCCCCTTTAAGACTGGAGGACTTCAACTCCCAGAATCCTCCAGAGGCCTCCAACCTTGGCCCCTTTAAGACTGGAGGACTGGCTGGAGAATTCTGGGAGTTGAAGTCCACCAGTCTTAAAGGAGCCAAGATGAGAGGCCTCTGCTCCAGGGTTTGCCAGCTCCGTTGTTTATCCCCACCCCCCTCACCCCCATGCTGGGGGGGAGGGAGGTGAACTAACCCCCTCTTCCTGCCCCTCCCCGCCCCCTTTCCTTGCAGGCTGGGTGAATTTTGTTTTTCCTGTGTGTGTGTGTGTGTGTGTTTCGCCTTTCAGCTTCGGTGGAAGAGCCCAGCCCGCAGTGAATGGGAGAGGAGCAAACAGGGGAAAGGAAAACCACCCCTCCTTTGCAGGGAATCCTGGCCCCCTCCCCACCTCACCCGGGAGAGGCTGAAGCTGACCCACCAAGCCGGAGGGAGATGATGCAAGGTTGCCCTCCCCCCAACCTCTCTGAAGCTTCCCGGGGTGAGAAGGCGGAGGGCAGCATCTCCTGCAGCAAATTACAGGTTAACAGAGGTCATCTAGTCCTGGGGTCGCCCACCTTTGGACCTCAGGGACTACCAAACTCATACTTTTAAATCCCGCGGACCGGAGACCCTGGGAAAATCCCCCCAAAAAGTCTGCAGGAAAATCCCTCACCCCGTTTTCCTACTGATCCTTCCTTCTTTATTTGGGATCGCAGGATCCCGTCTCCAGCTCCGTTCTCAGAGAGAGAGAGAGAGAGAGAGACTTTTGGCTCCATGCAAGGAAAGCAGCAGAAGCAGCAGAAGTCTTTCTTTCTCTCCCCCAGACTCTGCCAAAAAGGAGTCTTTGTGAGACTTGTTGGGCCAGTGCAGCCTCTTGGGGCAGGAGGCCTTGCAGGGTCCCAAAGACTCATTTCTGGCGGAGTTTGGGGGAGAGAAAGGAAGACTTTGGCTGCTTTCCTTGCGTGCAGCCAAAAGCAGCAGAAGAAAGAAGCGGAAAGAAGCAGCTCAGTGGTCAGGCCAGGCGCGTGGGGCAAGTGGGGCAAGATCCCCTCTCCACCCTTTCCCCCCTCCCCTCACTACCTCATGTTGTCCGCAATGCAAGCGATGCAAGCCTTGTGTTCCCGCGCAGCCTGTTTTAATTGCTTTGGGGGGGACATTTCTCTGCGGACCACCAAAATTTTCTCACGAACCACCAGGGGTCCCCGGCCCACCTGGTTGGTGACCACTGATCTAGTCCAATCCCTCCCTGCCCGAACGGGAGACCCTACACCGTTTCTGACCGATGGCCGTCCATTGGTCAGGCTCGACTCTTCCCTGGGGGCGCGCAGGGGATCGGTGGGGCCAGCCTCCCGTTGACCGATGCGGAACCGACGAAGGTTCTCCGTGGGGGGAACCCCAGCAAGACCGGGAGTGACTCACCCCACAGCCTCCTTTCGGGCTCTGTCCCGGGCGGGCCTGTTGGATGGTGGGATTTGAACTCGCTCCAGCCCCCGAGGACCCCCCTCCCCCATCAACGCGGGAGCCTTCTGGAGGCGTGACAGGGAGTCCTCGACTTAACGGCCGCAGCGGAGCCCCACCTTTCCACGGCGGAACAAGACCCGGAGTGCGTTTTGCCCCGTGGCGCGGCCTCGCTTGCCGCCGTTGTTAAGTGAATCGCCGCCATTGATAAGCTAGTCACGAGGTCCTTAAGTGAATCTTGGCCGGTCAGAAGGTCTCAAGAGGGGGATGGCGTGAAACCACCTCCCCCCCCCAGACGGCACTGCCTCCGTTGTAAATACGAGTCAGTGGCCAAGCGTCTGAATGAGAGGCCGCAACGGTTGTAAGTGTGAAAAAAAAATTGGTCATAAGTCCCTTTTTTTCCAGTGCTGCCGTAACTCCCAAACAGTCACTCAGTGAAGCGTCGTAAGTCAAGGACTACCTGTAGTTTTCGTGGCCCCGTCCCAGACTGAACGGAGCTCCAATTCTCAGTCGTGGCCAGTTGGGGGCAGGAAGGGGTCTGTCTCTATTGAACCCCCAAGTTCAGCCAGGGAGGGGAGGGGCGGGATCAGCCCACCTGAAAGCCAGGTTTCCATCCGGACCCCCCGTTTCACTGCCTGTGAGTAAGACGGCCCTGAGCCTCTCTAGTTGTTGTGTTGTTACTCTTCCGAGTAGTGCAGTGTGTGTGTCTTCCGACAGGGCACATTCTGACTTCACCAACCCACAAATCACACCGGCCTTCCCCCACCCCCGTTTTTCCAGCGGGCCTGGGGGACCCCGAGTGGTCTGGGCCCCATCCCACGGCTCCTTTGAGGGTGGGTGAGTCGCCAGGGGGAGGCTGGGTGGGGGGGCTATTGTTTTCTATTTTCTTTTTTTAAGAATAAATTTTTATTTGATGTGGTTTTTTAATACTGTCTTTCTCTTCGAAACCCAGGCACAGCCTCCTGCATTGTTAAAAACATTTTCTGCCCATTGTGAGATGACAGTTAGACCAGGGGGGTCTCCAAACGTGGCCACTTTAAGACTGGTGGACTTCCAACTCCCAGAATTCTCTGGCCAGCAGAGCCTAGGGGCCTTGGAGGTCAATTAGTCCAACCCCCTGCTGAAGCAGGAGATCCTGTGCATAGCTGGCTGGAGCATTCTGGTCGTTGGACGTCCACCAGTCTTAAAAGTGGCCAAGTTTGGAGACCTCTGCAGTAGATATATATGACAGATAGACAAAGTCACTCAGCAAACTTCCTGTTTTATTAAATACTTGAAAATGCAGATTTATTTTTTTCCCAGTCCAGGTCCAGCCAAGATTTTTGCTCGTATCTGGACTAAATATGTCTGTCCATGGAGAGTTTCAATCATCCAAGTTCATGGATGGTCCCAAAAGTGTTTTTCCAAAAGGCAAGTGGGCTTCCTTGTTTTTTGTTTCTTCAAACGTTTCACTTTGAAAACTTTTTTTTTAAAAAAAAAAAATATCCTGTTTTTTAATTCCTTGTAAGCCGCTGTGAGCGAGTAGGTGTAAATTTTCTAAATGAAACAAAAACAAACCAACCAATCAATAAGGGAGTTGGACTAGATGACCTATAAGGTCCCTTCCAACTCTGGTTATCTGTTATCTGTTATAAATTTGCAATTGCTGAGTCTGGAATACAGACTACAGTTCAGCCCAGAATTGATGTGGCCGACCGAGTACATTGGCGAAGCCAGTTTGGCCCCATTTTACGACTTTTCTCGTTTCTTAAGGGAACCCCCTGCCGTCGTTAAATGAGTCACACGGTTGTGAAGCCAATCCGGCTTCCCCATTGCGTTCGCTTGTCAGGAGGTTGCAAAAGGAGGTCATGTGATGAACTCCCCCCCCCCCGGGGACATGGCGACCGTCATAAATGTGAGCCAGTTGCCAAATGTTCGAATTTTGATCATGTGACCATAATATTGCAACAGTTATTAAAGTGTGTGGAAAATGACCTTGAGCACCCACTGCAACTGTCAGGATTCCAGCAGTCACCCTAATTAAATCATGATTCTTGAGCCAAACTTCAAAAAAAACTTCAAAGGATTCATTAGAGGCGACAGGCTGGCCAGGCCCTGTATAGGAAGCCAACTCTGGCCTACGTCATTTCCAGTCCCCTGCGACCCTGTCCCCCCCAGATGGTGTCATCAATCACATTCTCCAATTGAATATATTCCCAGGCAAAAGCTCCGGTAGTTTAGCTACAATCTTTTAAAGATAAAGAGTTGGAATGTACTTCCGCTTCCAAACTGCTGCGCCGCTCTTCCAGATTGCCTTCCTCCTCCCCCCCCTTTTTTTTTTATGGCAACGACTAAAACAGGCCTAGGAATGTTTGATGAGTTGACAGCAACTTTGAACGGTCACTGAATGAATGGTCGTAAATCGAGGACTGCCTGTAAGGAATGCTGACTCTGTAAACCGCTTAGAGAGGCCTGTAAAGCGGCATATAAGTCTCAAGTGCTATGGCTATTAGTAGCCCTTTATAAAGTACTGCTTTATAAACACTCCGTGGAACTACTGGCCTCCAGAATGCTCCGACACCGGAAGTTTTTAAGAATATAGAATATGTAGAATAACGGAGTGGAAGAGATTGGACAGCCCTTTGTTTGAAGGGGTGTGGGGTTGGACTAGAAGACCTCCAAGGTCCCTTCCAACTCTTGTGCTTCTATATTCTATGAATCTTTAGTAAGGCCACACTTGCTGCACCCAAATTTGGTTCACACATGACAAAAAAGAGGTTGAGACTTGGGAAAAAGCGCCAAGAAAAGCAGCTAAGATGGTCAGAGGGCTGGAGATTAAAAGCATACGAAGAACAGCTGCAGGATTTGGGTTTGGCTAATCTGAGAAAAGAAGAATTAGATAACAGATAAAGAGAGTTGGAAGGGACCTTGGAGGTCATCTAGTCCAACGCCCTGGCCAAGCAGGAGACCCTGCTTCATTTCTGACAGATGGCCGTCCAGTCTCTTCTTGAAAGTCTCAAGTGGCCTGATGGCAGGATTCCAGTGTTTGAGGGGCTGCCCCAAAGAGGAGGGGAGTAAGATTATTCTCCAAAGCCCCTGAAAGCAGGAAAAGAAACAATGAAACACACACACACACACACACACACAAAACTCATCAAGGAGAGAAGCAACCTGGAATTGAGGAGAAATTTCCTAACAGGGAGGACAATTAACCACTGGAACAGTTTGCCACCAGAAGTTGTAAATGCTCCAACACCAGGGGTAGGATTCAAAAATTTTAACAACCGGTTCTGTGGGTGTGGCTTAGGTGGTGGGCGTGGCTTGGTGGTCGTGTGACTTGGTGGTCATGTTATTGGCTGGGCGTGGCCAACTCAACATCACTCACATCGAGGCACGCATCTCCTCGCCTGGCCTCTCGTGACTGTGGGGATGCTGCAACCGTCGTAAGTGTGGAAAAGGGTCATAAGTCACTTTTTTCTGTGCCATTGTAACTTTGAATGGTGACTCCACACAAGCAAAGGACCAGCAAAGGAGGGGGAAAAAAACTCCAGAGACGTTCCTGAGACAGGAAGTCTAGTCCTGCCAAGAATGTAATAAGGCTTAACGGAGAGGCAGTTTCTGTAAGCAACACCAGAATGTTTCCTTCCTGCCTTCCTTACAGGATTAGCCCAGGAATTTCTTCTAACAACCGGTTCTCCAAACTGCCTTAGAAGGTTAACAACCGGTTCTAGCGAGTAGGTGCGAACCTGTAGAATCCCACCCCTGTCCAACACTGGAGGTTTTTAAGACGAGTCTAGACTCTGTCTGATCTGAAATATTATAGGTTGAGCAGGGGGTTGGACTAGAAGACCTCCAAGTTCCCTCCCAGCTCTATTCTGATGGATTGAAAGCCACAAAGGAACTTCAAAGAACAGGACGAAGAGGCAGGATGAAAGATGGAAACGGCGGCGCTCCAGATGAATTGCATCCTCGGATGCTAGAGAAAGGAAGCTGACAGTCTGGCTGAACCCTCCGGTCTCCCGTTGGAAAAAAAAAATATCCTGGAAAACTGGCAGAGTGCCAGAGAACTGGAGCTGGAGAAATTGGAAGGGACAGAGAGAGAGAGAGAAATGTGGGAAACTGGAAACCATCAAGAGATTCCCAGAGCAACTCGTCAAGGAACTGGCTTGTAGAAACATCTTGGATACGATCCAGTCGTTGCAAGACTTCAACAGGAGTTTGTCCAGAGTTCAGGGGTCTCCCACCTTGGTCATTTTAAGACTGGGGTGGACTTCAACTCCCAGAATTCCTCAGCTAGCAAAGTCTCCCAAGTCCCCTGGTTTGCTGGCTGGGGGAATTCTGGGAGTCGGAGTCCCCGAGTCTTAAAGGGGCCGAGTCTTAAAGCTGGAGATTCCCTGTTCCAGATGAAAGATTAAAATTTATAACTTTTGTCTTCGGGGAAGTGTGTGTGTGTGGGGGGGGAGATCCCTCTGTCCTTCGAATGAGCTTGGCCAATTTCCATTTATTTTTATTTCTTTTTTTAAACGGAGCAAGAGGGTTAGTTTTTTAAAAAGGCTTCGGTTCACTTGGAAGCCGTTCAGAGAACGAGGATTGCGGGGTAACCGAAAAGGCAAGATGGAGCAGAGCGATGAAAGCGGCTGTAGTGCTTCGAGGAAGGATGTGGGGCGGGGAGAGAGAGGGCTTATCGGGCAGCTGGACGATGTCAGGAGACATTTGGGGGCCTGTTTTGTGGCTGGGCGTAAGTTTCAGGAAAGGAGGTTGCAAATGAACAAGCCAGGAAAAAAACAAACAACCCAGATTGATCATGGAAATGGATGGCTGGAGATGGGGTGGTGGGTTCTCTGGGTTGAAGGAGAGGCAGGACAGCCCCCGAGCAAAGGGACGGGGAGTCCTCGGCTTACAGCCGCAGTTGAGCCCCAAATTCCTGTTGTTAAGTGCGACATCGGTTAGTGAGTTTTGTCCCGTTTTCTCACCTCAGTTGTTAAGTGAATCACTGCAGTTGATCAGTTGTTAAGTGAATCTGGCTTCCCTGTGGACTTTCTTTGTCTCGGAAGGTTGCAAGAGTGGATCACGTGACACTGAGACAGTCGTAAATGTGAGTCGGTTGCCAAGTGCCTGAATTTTGATCACGCGATTCAACAGTGATAACTGGAAAAAAAAAAAACAACAATCCTAAGTCACTTTTTTCCAATGCTGTTGTAACTTTGAATGGTCACTAAATGAACTGTTGTAAGTTGAGAGCTACCTGTAGTTTAATTTGGACCCGGTGGGTTGGACTGGATGACCTCAGAAGCCCCTTCCAACTAACAAAGACTGGAAAGAAAAGGATGATAGGTGTTCCTCAACTCACCAACCCTCATTGAGCCTGGAAATAGGATTGGATTTCCAAACGGTGCTTGTAAGCAGAGGCATCGTTGTGACTAACCAAAGGTCCCCAAAAACTTGGCCCCTTTAAGACTGGTGGACTTCAACTCCCAGAATTCTCCAGCCAGCTGTGCTGGGAGTTGAAGTCCACCAGTCTTAAAGGGGCCAAGTTTTTGGGGACCCTGAGTTATGACAGTGAGAAAAATTAAATGGCAGCACACAGGCAGCTGCACTCGCCCAAAATAGTTTTGGTCACTGCATTACAGAAAAGATGTCGAGTCTTTGGGAAAAGTGCAGAGAAGAGCAACTAAGATGATCAAAGGCCTGGAGACAAAAACATATGAATGGCTGCAGGATTTGGGTTTGGCTAGTCTAGAGAAAAGAAGGACATGGGGGGGGGACGGGACAGGATAGCAGCATTTCAGTATCTGCTTGAGCAGGGGGGTTGGGCTAAATGACCTCCAAGGCCCCTTCCAGCTCTATTCTCAATGGTAAATAGTCAAATGACAAGAAAAAAACCAAACAAGGGGGAATGAGGCTGTCGGCCAAAGCCATCCCAGGCTCCATCCCATAATAGCAATAGCATTTAAGACTTCTATACCGCTTCACAGGGGACGGAAGGCTGAGCCTGGTGAGAATCGAACTCTTGGGGTGAGCAGTGAGTTAGCCCTGCAGTCCTGCGTTCTTAACCGCTGCACCACCACGGCTCTTGAAGAGCAGGTGTCCAACCTGGCAAGTTTAGACTTAGGACTTCAACTCCCAGAATTCCTCAGCCAGCAAAGCTGGCTGAGGAATTCCTGGGAGTTGAAGTCCACAAGTCTTAAAGTTGCCAAGGTTGGACACCCTGATATAGAGCTAAGATGGGCGGGTGGAGAGATAATAGACAGACTTTGCTGGCCGGGAATTCTGGGAGTTGAAGTTCTCCAGGCTTAAAGAGGCCAAGGAGGGCCATCCCTGATCTAGTCCAACTTGGCTCCTTGGTTCTCTCTGAGCTTGGTGGTTTTCTTGCAGACGGTTCACTACCAAACTAGGTAACGGGTAACAGATCATCTGAGTTGGAAGGGACCTTTTAGGTCATCTAGCCCGACCCCCCCCCCGGCCTAAGCGGTAGACCCTACACCATTTCTGACCAATGGTAGTCCAGTCTCTTCTTGAAGGTCTCAAGGGATGAAGCTCCCACAACTTCCAAAGGCAACTTCTGTTCCATGGGTTGATGTTTCTCACTGTCAGAAAGTTTCTCCTTATTTTCAGGTTGAATCTCTCCTTGTTCAGTTTCCATCCATGATTCCTTGCTTGGCCTACAGGTGCTTTAGAAAATAGTTTGACCCCTTCCTCCTCCTCTCTGGGGCAGCCCCTCCCTCAAATATTGGAAGACCACTATCATGTCTCCCCTGATCCTTCTCTTCCCTGGACTAGCCAGGCCCAGTTCCTGCAACCCTCCATCGTATGTTTTAGCCTCCAGTCCCCTCATCCTCCTGGTTGCTCTTCTCTGCACTTTTTCCAGAGTCTCAACATCTTTTTTATAGTTTATTATAACACCATCAATTCTGGGAGGGAGGCCTCTGCAAACCCTGTGAACACATTATAGCCCTGATGATGTTACCTAGTTTGGGTAACGAAACGTCTTGCGTGAAAAACAACCAAGCTCAGAGACCCCCAGTGATTCTTTTCTAGCTCAGATTCAATGCAAATCTGGGTGTGTGTGTGTTTGTGTTTCCCCCGCTGCATGCTTGGTAAATTGCACGGCTGCTAAAGAAGGTTTTTAGGAAGCTACTTGGCAAAAATGTAGCATACTGTTCTGATCAACAGTTTAGTTAAATCTCTGCTGGGTGGGCCTGACTGTTCATTGGATCCAGAGCTGGCTTGGGGGTCTTAATTGCAGAGTCCTTCCTGATCCTTCGGTTGGTAACGAGAGCGTCGTCATGGCAGGTGTCAATTCTAGCTTCCAAATTCCAAATTTTATTTATGGCTCAGATGAAGCCGTGGAGAACAATCTGCAGAGGACCCCCAAATTAGGTAGAATAATGTCTCAGGGCAGAGAAATAACCGTTCAGGATCATGTCAGTCTGGAAAAACAGGCTGAAAATAACAGAATGAGGTGGAGCAGGCAACTGCACCTAGGTGAGGCACCTCCGACATAGAATCGGAGCCCACCTGGCTTTGTACCTGTGTGTCATGCCCCTGTCGGAATCTGATTCGGAGGAGGAAGCTGAGCAGCTGACAAGGGAGCGGGAGTGTGGCTCCGTTTGGCTGTGGAGGAAACTGGGGAAGGGCAAAGTCCGGCTGGGCAGAGCAGGGGAGAGGTAGAACAAGGGAGAGGGAGTTCAGAGGGAGACCCAGGCCCACCCCCCTCTTCATCCTAGGGCACGCAGGGAGGAACGGGGAAGGGAGCAACATGGGTTGCGTGGCTTACGGGGGAGGAAAGGGCCTTGATTCCCTTCATTAGCTGCAGCTGGGAACAGTGTTTGAAAAGGGAAGCTGCGCGCAGCAAGTTGTTAGGAGCAAATTGTGAGTTATCTGTTATTGTCGTGGCTTATCTGGGTTCCTGGCATCTTCCCAACTGTGTGTGTTTTGTTAGCCTTTGAAGTCTGCAAATCCTTCTCCTGCCCTGTCAAGTTAATTGCTGCAGCTTGTGGGTTGTGTGGATTTTTAGTTGCAGTTTGTATGTAATTTTGTTTTCGGACTGAATTTCCTCCACTTAAAGGCTGTTCCTGGGAGAATTTTTCTCCAGCCGAAAGTTACCTGGACATTGAGGGCAAAGTTGGAGGTACTAAAGGGACTTTTCTTACTTATGTGACTGTGTTGCCTTTGTGCCACGCCCCTTTGGGCTGTCACACTGTGGAACAGGTGTGCAAACTGCATACAAGTTAACAGCAAGGCACTTCTACAAAAAGGCAGGTGCAGCTTTATGGTGCATGAACAAAAGTTTCCAAATGACAAAAGAAATAATAGTTCTGGTTTTCTTCTGCCTTGGTCGGTGGCCATCTTGGATTCAGGTAGTCCTCGACGTATAGCCATTCATTCAGTGGCCGTTCGAAGTTACAGAGAGACTGGGGAAAAAAGTGACTTTATTGGACCATTTTCACACAAAGGACAGTTGCAGCCTCCCCCCCTTTGGTCACGTGGTCAAAATTAAGACGCTTGGCAACCGGCATGTACTTACGACCGTTGCAGGTTCCCAGGGTGATGCGATCCCCTTTTGCGGCCTCCCATGGGGAAGCCAGATTCAATTAACAACCACGTGACTCACTTAACAACTGAACTCACTCAACAGCAGTGGCCAAGAAAAGTCGTCAAATGGGGCAAAACTGACTTAACTAATTTCTCGCTTAGCAACATAAATTTGGGGCTCCATTGTAAGTCGTAAGTCGAGGACTACCTGTAGCATGTCCAATTAATGGTTACTATTGGCAGGGGAGGGCTGAGGAGTGGTGAGGTGGCTTAGAGGTCACAATCAGGAGGCTGTGAGTTCGATCCTAGGTAGGGGGCAGTTATTTCTCTCTCTGGGCACACTGAGAATGTATCTGCCGAACAAAACTCCGTATCGGTGACAGGAAGAGCATCCGGCCATTCCAACACTCAGTTGCCCAGACTCCCCCTTGCAAGGGATTATGGGGCCATTAAGTGAAGATGATGATGATTGGCAGGGAAGGGCTCAGAAAGTAGAAACAGCGACAGCTCCACCTTCAAAAGGGGAAAACGGGAAGGCAGAGCCAGATCCAGAAATCAAGAAAGTCGTGTGTTTATGGTGATTCTCCGTCTTCCAGCTCTCACAGTTATCCCACATTTCCCCCAAAAAGGCAACTGGACCTTCCTTGTTGTTTTTTTCCTTGAAAACATTTCGCTTCACATCCAAGAAGCTCCTTCCATTCTAATGTCAATCTGGTCAGAGCGGAAGAAGCTTCTTGGATGAGGAAGCGAAATGTTTTCAAAGAAAAAAATAACAATAACAAAAAATGTCATTGCCTTTTTTTGGGGGAGGGAGGAATGGATTAGGAAATTTTTTCCTTAAAGTTAGAGTGAACCAGAGACCCCGGATGTGGGTGGACTTCCTTTTTTCTGGCAGGGTCCAAGGGGGTGGGGGGGGCTCCTGGAAACACCCCCCCCTTTGTCCAGGTGGGGGGGGGAGGTGCCTTAATTTGGATCCCAGCCCAGAGGAAGCAGCTGGCTTTGTACTTTTAATTTCTCCCGGGAGAAGTGAAGGAGTCCAGATCCAGCCAGGCTCCATTTGATCTGCAGCCAGCCAAGGGGGGAGCTCAGCCAGGCCGCATCGGAAACGTTAGTGATCTGCCTGTGCCCCGAGTCTTGGAGGGTGACCCCCCGCCCCCAATAACAGAGGGCCGGTCTCCTCCTTCCCCTTTGAGAGTCCTGCGGAGGCCGAGGGCCAACATGGGCTTCCCCTGTCCACCTTGACCGCTGCCCTGTCCAGCCACGGGCATCTCACCCTCCAGAAAGCAGACAGGTGGGAGCACACGTTCAAAAGGAACTCATCAACACACACACACACACACACACACACACACCCCATTACAGGTCTGACATGGTATAAAACAGGGGTCGCCATGGTCCGTGAGAAAATTTTGCTGGTCCGCAGAGAAATGTCCCCCCCCCCAAAGCAATTGATCCAGGCTGCGCGGGAACACAAGGCTTGGATCGCTTGCATTGCGGACAACATGAGGTAGGGAGGGGAGGGGGAAAAGGGTGGAGGGGGAGAACTTGCCCCACTCACCCCCCACACCTGGCCTGGCCAGCGGCTGCTTCTTTCCGCTTCTTTCTTTCTTCTTCTGCTTTTGGCTGCACGCAAGGAAAGCAGCCAAAGTCTTTCTTTCTCTCCTCCAAACTCCGCCAGAAATGAGTCTTTGGGACCCTGCAAGGCCTCCTGCTCCAAGAGGCTCACAAAGACTCATTTCTGGCGGAGTTTGGGGGAGAGAAAGAAAGACTTCTGCGGCTTCTGCTGCTTTCCTTGCACGAAGCCAAAAGTCTCTCCTCTCTCTCTCTCTCCCTCTCCCCCTGAGAACGGAGCTAGAGACAGTATCCTGCGATCCCAAATAAAGAACAATTGATCGGTAGGAAAACGGGGGGGGATTTCCCTGCAGACTTTTTTGGGGGATTTTCCCAGGGTCTCTGGTCTGCAGGATTTAAAATGATGAGTTTGGTGGTCCCTGAGGTCCCAAAGGTTGGCGACCCCTGGACTAGATGACCTCCAAGGTCCCTTCCAACTCTGTTATTCTGTGATGGGCCCAGTCCTGAATCCCCTTCTGGTCGCCAGAGTTGAGGATGTTCACTGAGTCTACAGGGGTCTCCAACTTTGAGCGTTAGGACTTGTGGACTTTAATTCCCAGAATTCCCCAGCCAGCTTTGCTGGCTGGGGAATTCTGGGAATTGAAGTCCAAAGTCCTAACGTTGCCAAAGTTGGAGACCCTCTTTTAAGGGTCAGAAACAACTAAGACAACAGATCCTATGTTAGCAGAATAGCCAACTTTCTGATTTGGGGGCTCAAACCGACAACAACCCTGCAAGGCAGGCCAGGACAATCGCTGCTACAGGATTTTGGGGGAATTGGAATCAGAAAAATGGCTTATGACATCACAAATACTCCTTGATTTACAACTGTTTGTTTTGAAATTACGGCAGTGCGGGAAAAACGGGACTTGCGTCTGTTTTTCACACTTACGACCACATTTTATAATATTGTTTATCTTCTTGCTCTCTAATTTCTAATGTCAATTTACTCATTTTTGCACATTCCATTACTTTTTAATCACTTCCTCTTCTATTGGAATTTTTTTCCCCTTTCCAATTTTTAGCAAATTCTACAATTTTTACAATTCTACAATTTAGCTACAATTCTAGCTGCTGTTAAAACATTTATAATCCAATATGTCAATTCTCTACTGTATCTTCCGGTAAGATACCTAATAAAAATATTTCTGGTTTCAAATCTAGATGCTGTTTTGTCATTTTTTCCAGTCAAGTATGAATTTTAGTCCAGTATCTTTTGGCTTCCACACACATCCACCCCGTGATAATATGATCCGGGTATCTGATGACACTTCCAACATTTCTCCGATTTATCCTTGAACATCCTTGCTAGTCTTGCTGGGGGTCGATGCCACCTGTAAAACATCTTATGCAAATTCTCTTTATATGCTGTTGACATTGTCATTTTATAGTTTTGAGACCCTAATTTCTGCCATTTTTCTAAATCTATCCCATATCCAAAATTTCCCCAAGCAATCATTGTTTCTTTAACTTGTTCTTCTAATTTTACTCCAAGTGAATATCCATATAATCACGTTCAATGTTTTTAAAGATTGTATCTTAATAAAATTTTTTATTTTAATTTTTTTTGGGTGCTTGACCACTGACAATATTGGGCTCAACTCTGGTCGCAAGTTGAGAATGACCTGCATTCTATCAGCCGGATGTTTCTGAGTTCTAACCCCAGCAGCATTTCACACCAAAAAGCCCAAGCAGGGAGGGCCCCCCCCCCGAGGGGGCTTGCAATGGTTGGCACTGGGCATCTCCCTTCCCTTGGCAGAGGAATGTGGGAAGTATTGGCAGCCCGCAAATCAGGGGAGTCGAGATAAGAAAAAGGGACGTTAATGAGCAGCTGGGGCCTCACCGGGCTCCAGAAACACAAACACGTTGATGGCCTTGGATGTGGGTCAGAGCGGAGAATTTGCAAACAATCCATGAATCCCCTGGAGGGAAAGAGAATCAGAATAGAGCTGGAAGGGACCCTGGAGGTCTTCTAGTCCAGCCCCCCCTGCTCAAGCAGGAGAACCGATACCATTCCAGACAAGTGGCTGTCCAGTCCCTTCTTAAAAGCCTCCAGTGATGAAGCACCCACCATTTCTGGTGGCCAGCAGTTCCACTGGTTAATTGTCCTCCCTGTTTGGAAGTTTCTCCTCAATTCCAGGTTGCTTCTCTCCTTGGTCAGTTTCCATCTGTTGCTTCTTGTCCTGCCTTCAGGTGCCTTGGAGAAGAGCTTGACTGCCTCTTCTCTGGGGCAGCCCCTGAGATGCTGGAAGATGCTCTCCTGTCTCCCCTGGTCCTTCTTTCCATCAGACGAGACATTCCCAGTTCCTGCAACCGTCCTTCATACGTTTTAGTCTCCAGGCCTTCGATCCTCTTAGTTGTTGCTCTTCTCTGCGCTTTTCCCAAAGTCTCAACATCTTTTTTTGTAAGGTGGTGGCCAAAGTTGCTTGCAGGATTCCAGGTGTGGCCCTCCTAAGGCTTTCTAAAGAGGTCCTAACACTTCATGGGATCTTGATCCTCTGCCTCTGTTTATACAACCCAGGATCGCATTCGCTTCTTTGGCTGCTTGCTGCACCTGGCTGGCTTCTAGTCAAGGGATCGTCCACTAGGACGCCGAGGTCCCAGTTCTTGTTTTTGAGCCAGGTCTCGCCTCACCTGGACTTCTCCCTTTGGCTTCTCCTGCCCAGGTGTAAAACCTTGCTTTTCCCCACAGCCTAGTGGCTCGAGCATCAGCTCTCTGGGCAAGGGCCACCTTTCTTGGCTGGAGGCTGTGCAGGTAAACCTCGACTTACGATGACAATGAAGCCCAATATTTCTAGGCGAAACAGTTGTTAAATGAGATTTGCCCCACTTTACGACTTTCCTGACCCCTGTTGTTAAGTGAATCACTGCAGTAAATCACTGTTGCGGAAGCTTCATCCCTGGAAGCCTTCAAGAAGAGACTGGACTGCCATCTGGTCTAAAATGGTGTAGGTGTAGGGTCTCCTGCTTGGATCGGGGGTTGGACTAGATGACCTACAAGGTCCCTTCCAACTCTGTTCATCTGTAAAACTTCATTGGTTGTTAAGTTAGGAACACCGTTGTTCAGTGAATCTTGCTTGTCAGAAGGCCGCAAAAGGGGGAGTCACATGACCCTGGTGATTTTAATGTTTTGCTTTTTACTGTTTTTCTTCTTTCTAATGTTTATTGTGCTGTAATGCCACCCAGAGTTGTTTGAAACGAGATGGGCGGCAAATGAATTTAATAAATAGATTAATCAACCCATCCGACCTCCGGGTGAGGAAAATTAGTGTCCCCAAGGAGGAAAATGAGTCTGATTGTGGTCAGCTTGTTGTGTGACTGGCAAAGGGTGGGCATAAACCCAACAAACGCCACAGGCGAGTTGCTTCGGCTTCCCCAGAGCGGGGCAAAAGACGCGAAATTCAGGGAAACAGGGAAGCCGTGCGAAGGATTTCATAGTGCAACTGATACGCCCTTCGGATGCCATCAAGGCAACGTCCTTGGCTGGATCACTCCTTCCCTCCTACGCCTGCCTTGTGGGCAAGGCAGAAGATGACCTTGACGCCAATATCTTGTCCAAACAGGCTTGGAGGGGGGAAAATAGATTTTTTTTTAATTAAAATCAGTTGGAGAGAAGCCAGCTTCCACTAAAGCAGGGGTCTCCCACCTTGGCCCCTTTAAGACTGGGGAATTCTGGGAGTTGAAGTCCACCAATCTTAAAAGTGGTCAAGTTTGGGGACCCCCTGGGCTAAAGGCAGCCCCCTCTCCCTCCAACCTCCCCTCCTTCTTCAGCTGGGCTGGGGGGGCTTCAGCATCCCTGTGGCTGAAAATGGCTGCCCCCTCCTCAGGATATCTCCGAGATGCCCCCTGCCCAGAACAGAGACAGGAGACTGGAATCTGACCAAGAAGACCCCCCACCCATTATTGGGCAAAAGGTTTCCCTGCTGCTATTCCCACCCGGGAGGAATCCAGCCCTCTACCATTTGAGGGGTAGGTCTCTGGACTCAAGGAGACCCCCCCCCTCCCAGACTAGCTCTGTGATGTCCTCCATTGGAGAGGAGGGGTCTGTGTCCCCACCAACGCCCAACCTCCCAGCTATGCTATAGGTTCCAGCTTCAGCCAAACAACCTTCAAATGAGTTCAGTTTTAAATTTGGGGAGAGGGATGATTTAAGCCCCTCGCAGAGCAAAACCTCAAACCCTTTTGGTCCTGCACTTACGACCGTTAAGGGAGCCCAACATTCCCGTTGCTGACTTTTGTTTGCTCCCATTTTACTTCTTTTCTGCCACCGTTGTGAATAACCACCGTCGTTGAGTGAGTCACAGGGTTGTTAAGAGAAACCAGTGCTTCCACGTGGGCTACTCATCAGAAGGTCACCAAAGGTGGCCATGTGGCTCTCCGGGACGCTGACATAAGTACACGCCAGTTGCCGAGCCTCTGAATTTGGACCACGTGATCTCAACTGGGTGAAAAACGTTTCCTTTTTTTTTTAGTGCTTTTAGTAACTTCAAGTGGCCAATGAATAAATGGTTGTAAGTTGAGGACTCCCTGGACAGAGCTTCCTATTAAAAACCCCAACCCCCAAAATTGTTCCCTAAAGCAGAGTTTCTCATTCCTCATCGCTTTAGCCCAAGGGTCTTCCAACTTGGCAAGTTGAAGACTTGTGGACTTCAACTCCCAGAATTCCTCCGTTAGGCACAACCTGCCTGGGTGGGGAATTCTGGGAGTTGAAGTGCACAAAGTTTAAGGCAGGGGTCTTCGAACTTGACAGCTTTAAGACTTATGGGCTTCAACTCCCAGAATTCCTGAGCTGACATGACTGGAGAAAGAATTCTGGGAGTTAAAGTCCACAAGTCTTAAAGCTGTCAAGTTGGAAGACCCCTGGAATAGATAGACAGAGAAAGAGAGGTAGAATAGATAGAAAGAAAGAAAGAAAGAAAGAAAGAAAGAAAGAAAGAAAGAAAGAAAGAAAGAAAGAAAGAAAGAAAGAAAGAAAGAAAGAAAGATAGAGATAGATAGATAGATAGATAGATAAGAGAGGAGAGAGAGAGAGAGAGAGATAGATAGATAGATAGATAGATAGAGGGGAAGAGAGGAAGAAGAGAGAGAGATAGAATAGATAGAGAGAATAGAATAGATAGATAAAGAGAGGTAGAATAGATAGAGGGGGAAGAGAGAAAGAAGAGAGAGAGAGAGAGATAGAATAGATAAGAAAGAGAAGAGAGAGGTGGAATAGATAGATAGAAGATAGGATAGATAGATAGAATAGACTTGTGGAGTTCAACTCCCAGAATTCCTGAGGAAGAATTCTTGGAGTTGAAGTCCAGAGGTCTTAAAGCGGCCAAGTTTGAAGACACCCCCCCACCCCCCGCTTTAAACCTTGTGGACTTCAATTCCCAGAATCCTGGCTGGGGAATTCTGGGAGTTGAAATCCAATCCTCTTAAAAGTCGGGAAAAAAAACCTGCTGCTCTAAAACAGGTCTTGTTTATATTTTTTGCCAGGTTACCTATTTCAAGGACTCACAGCCCAGCCAGGCCTGGGTTGTTTGCTTTCGCAAAGCGGGTGGGTGGGGAGGGGGAAACGGTCCAACTCCCAGACCTACAGCCTCTGTCCCTCCCTGCTCCTTCCCAGAAAGGCCAGACTTTGGAAAGCAAACTAGCAGAAACTGGAATATCATAAGGACCCCCCCCCACTTCACATGAAAACCACCCCCTGAAAAACCTTGCTCAGGTGAAGAGATTTTGAAAAGGGGTTTCCTCCCCCCACCCCCCAAAAGCAGGACTGCATGGGATGAATTCGTCTGAAGAGGCGGATTGAAGCATTTGAAACAATCTGGCCCTGTTTGTGGTTTAGTTGTGCTTGTGGTTTTACTTTGCTGTTTTTAAACCCAGATGGAGGTTTTGGGTGAGTCCAGGCAGTATTTCGTCAACCTGGGCAGCTTGAAGAGGGGTGGACTTCATCCACTCCCAGAGTTCCTCTGCTTTAAGAGGGGTGGGCTTCGAGTCCCCAAATCCCCCAACCAGCATGCTTTAAGACCAACGGACCAACTCCCAGAATCCCCCCAGCCAGCGGGGTTGAAGTCCCCACCTCTTCAAGCTGGCAAGGATGGGGAGACCTCGGTTCAAAAGTCTCCTTTTGCCAACTGACTTAGTGCCTGCAAGGGCGAAGCTTTCCCTTCGCTGGCCTGCTTTCCTGGGGGGCAGGGGGGCACGATCCCCCCCACAGCCCTGGGATCTGGCCTGCATGCCCGTCCCTTGCCGCCCAGTCTCGCAGCGGGGAGGGCCGGGGTCTCTCCTGCTCCGGCTGCTCTCCCCCTCCCTTTGGGGGAGGCGAGGCTGGGGGCTGCCTTTCCAGGTGGGCAAACCCCCCAGGTAGGCTGCCCCCTCCGCGCGGGAGGTTCCACGCCCGCCCGGAGTGCAGCGGGGGCGGGGAGGGGGCGGTGGTCTCTCGGGTCCCGACTCCTCCCTTTGGGAGCTCGGCTGCCCAGGTAGACTGCCCCCCGCAGGGAGGGGGCTCCACGCGGGCATCCCCAAGCAGCCTGGGCAGAAGCGAGCCACGGCGCCCGCGGGCGCCTTTCCAAGCTGGCAGGCGGGAGGCGCGGCTGGGCGGGGGCGGGGTCAGCAGGGGGCGGGGCGGGGGCGGGACCCGGCCTGTCCCTCCCCCTGTCCTCCTCCCCCCAGCAGCCCGAGCCGCAGCTCACACAATAGCGGCGAGCGCGGAGCTCGGCGGCGCTGGGCGGGCGGCGGCGGCGGCTGGGGGCCCACGGCCGGCCAGGGCTGCGGGCGAGCGGGGCGCATCGTTGGCAACGGAGGAGGAGGAGGAGGAGCCGCCGGAGCCATGCCGGGCTTCGACTACAAGTTCCTGGAGAAGCCGAAGCGGCGGCTGCTGTGCCCGCTGTGTGCCAAGGCCATGCGGGAGCCCGTGCGCGTCTCCACCTGTGGGCACCGCTTCTGCGACACCTGCCTCCAGGAGTTCCTCAGGTGGGCGGCCGACCAGGGGACCCCCAGCCCCCGGTTCCCCTGGGCATGGGCAGAGCGCCCCCAAGCGCTGCCCCCGGCGGAGAGAGAGAGAGAGACCCCTGCCCGGTGCGGGGAAGCGGGCTGGGGTCGGGGGTCGGGGGGTGGGCATCCGGTCCCCTCCTCCTCCTCCTCCTCGCCCCTCTGCCCTGACCCTCCGGAGGGTGGAGGGGGCTCCCTGGGGGTGGGGGGGTCAGCCTCCCCTCTTTGCCCGGCCGGACCCAGCCCGCGATTGCCTGCTGGGGACCCCGCCGCCCCCTCCCCTCCAGCCCTGCCCTGTTTGGTGCCCGCTGGCCGGGCAACGGCCTTCCACCCGCCCCGAGCGGACCGCCCGTGTTTGCAGAGCGATGTCCGGACGCCTCCCGGGCAGCAAGGAGGAATTCACCCGGGGTTCCCCCGCCCAGCAATGCTGCCTGCCCGGTTCCTCCTCTCTTTTTTGGGGGGCGGGTTTCCAGGGAGGGGAGGGCGGCCGGTCCCCGGAGAGCCGGAGACGGGGCGGGAAGTGGAATTTAACCCCGAAAGCGGCTGGTTGGCAGGCGGGAGCTGTCCCGGCCTGCCCAGAAACTCGCCGACTTTCTCCGGTTTCGGGCAGGCGAGCGAAGGGGGGGGCGTCGTCCTTGGATTGGGGTGCTCCGGGGATGGGAGACCACCAGGAGATGTGCAGGTGGGTTAGGAAGTCGGAAAAAGTCGCGGGGGGGGCAGGGTAGGAAATGTTGGAGGTATTGTGAGGTTTCCTCCCAGGGAGGGAATCCTTTGGGGTTTTTTTTTTTAAGAGAAGAACAAGAATTGGAAGGGACCTTGGAGGTCTTCTAGTCCAACCCCCTGCTCCATCCGGAGGGTCCAACTTTGGAACTTTGAAGACTTGTGGACTTCAACTCCCAGAATTCCGGGAGTTGTAGTTCACAAGTCTTAAAAAGTTCCCAAGTTTGCACACCTTTAACCTTATACCATTCCGGACAAGAGACTCTCCAATGCTGGAGAGCAAACCTACGGATGCCACAGGACGCTGCATCAGCCGGCGAGGCCACCGGCTCTCGGACAGCCGGAGGAAACAAGTTAGGAGGTTGCAAACTCTTACAAGGGCCTGGGGTCCACGTGAAAACAGTGTTTTTCCTGGCTATCTCGGTGGGGGTGTGGGGGTCACGTCCGTGTGCCCCCTCTTTTCCCAGCTCAGGAGCCCTGTGTGTGTGTGCGAGACGGCAAACTCTTCCAGACAGGATTGTGTTTGTTGTGCTCTGAAATAACCACAATAAGCTTCGCAGGGTGAAATCCAGTCCTTCAGTTCTTCTTGTTGTTGTTGTTGTTATGTGTGCAATGCAGGAGCCACAACTTCCCAACCCCCTCCCCCCCCCTTTGCAGGTATCTGGACATGCCCAGGTAGCTTGGGGTTGGGGGCCCAATGGAGAGACCCTTCCCAACTCTGAGCATTGGGTTTTAGGGCCAGTTGAGGGGGCTTTTCCCCTTGGGCTCACCCCCTAATCTCTCCCCACCCCTCTCATTTGAAAACGTTGCATTTCCTGGTTTGGGGAGGGGGGCTGCTGTTTTCCTGACCTGGAGGGGGGCTCTCCCCATTGTGGGTGGGATGCCAGCCCCTGCGGGCCTCAGGTCTCCTGCACAAGACAAAGACCATCCCGGAAGGAGGGAGAAGAGGGGGGAGCGTCTTACAACGGCTGTTTGCAAACCTCAGAGAGTTTTTTAGTTTTTTTTTTCCTTGGGCTGGGGGAGCAGCTTTGAAGCCCCCTCTTGGGTGGGGCCTGGAAAGAGCAGAGCCTCGGACTGCAGGAATGTGCCCCGGAGGGATTTAGGGGAGGGGTGTGTTTTCCCAGCCCCAGCTAAGGCCCTTCCTTCCCCAGCGCTGCTTCGGGGTGGGTTGGGAAGTTGCTTGCCAAGGGGAGGGCTGTGGGAATGGGGACCCCCTCCCCAGTCCGGCCTGGATCCCAGAAGTGAGGGAGGAGTGGGATTCCTCTTTCTCTCTTGCAACCCCCAGTGCTGCTATGGCTGCTGGCTCAGCACATTCTCTGGCGCTTAGGGGATTAATTGCTTGCAGCCCCTCCTTCTGGGGAGGTTGGCAGCCCCCCTCTTTAACCCTCCGCTTCCTGTGGGCTCCGCTGGCCGGAAAAGGGGAACAACCCCCCTAGAAGACCCTGGGGTGGGGGTGGGGGTATCCCTGATTTTGAAGTCGGGGACCCCTCTAGTCTCCACGTCCTTGACTTGTGACAGGGGTCTCCAAACGTGGCCGCTTTAAGACTTGGGAACTTCAACTCCCAGAATTCTCCAGGCTGGGGAATTCTGGGAGTTGCAGTCCACAAGTCTTAAAGTAGCCAAGGTTGGGGACCCCTGGTCTGCTGGCTGGGGAATTCTGGGAGTTGAAGTCCCCAAGTCTTAAAGGGGCCAGGGTGGGAGACCTGTGACTTACGACCTTGGTAATATCCATCGCTAAGTGAGTTTTGCCATCTTACCTCCTCTCCTGCCGCCGTCATTTAAGGGAATCCCTGCTGATGTTTAAGTGAGTCACACATGGTTGTTAAGTGAATCAGGCTTCCCCGTTGACTTGGCCAGTAGGAGGACCCTGCCACCGTCATAAACGCGAGTCCAGTTGCCAAGAGTCCAAATTTGGATCACGGGTGACCATGGGAAGGTGGGGGGGCGGGGCAGATGCTGCAAATGGTCATACGTGTGAAACAACCCTCCTGGGTCACTATTTTTTCTCAGTACCGTTGTGACTTTGGACGGGTCACTAAACGGACGGTGGCAAATTGAGGACCGGTGGCATAGCAGAGCTTTGGGGTCGGTGGGCTTGTGCCCCCTGAAGACAAAGGTGCCGCAGGCCTTTCTCACTGGGCTGGCTGTGACCCCCCCCCACCTGTGGGAGGAAGGGGAGGGGGCTGCTTTGGCCTTCCGCCCACCAGCTGGGAGTCTGGCTGGCAACCCCTGGGCTCCCCACCCATCCAAGTGGGCAGGTGGACCGGAGGCAGGAGCCAGGGGGCCGGCCAGGCCGACTGGCATCCGCTGAACAGGTGGGCCTCTCCTCCTTGTGCCTCCACCTGGCCAGCTGCCAAGCAAACTTCCCCCTCGCTGCAGCGCCTTCCCTGCAGGTCCCAACCGGTCCTGCTGCCCCCCCGCCCCAACCGCCTTATAGTGCCCCCTGGGGCTGCCCTCCCCTCCCCAACAGCAGGTGGCATCAGTGCAGTGCCCATCGTCTCCCTTTGTCCCTGGGCTGCCAGCCCTGCCCCTCCCCCTGGCTAAGGAGGATCCCCCTGCTGGGGGGGGGAGAGTGGAGGGCTCTGGATAGGGGGGTGCAGGAAGGAATTTGGGGGTTGCTAGGAGCCGCCCAGGGTAGGTTGGCGGAAGGGAGGGTGAGTCAATGTTTGCCCTGCTAGCACCCAGCGGCTCCAATGACCTTTGGCCGGGCCCTGCTCGGCTCGGCTTGCCCTGAAAGGGAGGGAGGGGCATTGGCAGCAGGGGAGGGGAAGGGCATGTGGGGCAACAGGGGGGAGGGGAGTTCTGTCAAAGGACAGCCGAGCTTCAGGAGAGGTTGGTTGCGGTCTCTGGAAGTTTCTTTCTTTCTTTCTTTCTTTCTTTCTTTCTTTCTTTCTTTCTTTCTTTCTTTCTTTCTTTCTTTCTTTCTTTCTTTCTTTCTTTCTTTCTTTCTCTCCTCTCTTTCCTTCTCTCTTTTCTTCTCTCTTTCTTCCTTCCTTTCTTTCTCTTTTCCTTCCTTCCTTTCACCATCTATCTATATCTTTTTGTCTGTTTGTCTATTTCTATTTCTATCATATCTATCTATCTCCATCCATCCACATAATCTCTCTCTATCTTATTGTCCATCATATCTGTCTGTCTCTCATCTATCTATCTATCTGTCTGTCTATCTATCTATCTATCTATCTATCTATCTATCTATCATCTATCTATCTGCAGTATCTGCACTATCTGCAGTATCTATATCTATCTATCTATCTAGTCTGGCCATCCCTCCCTCCCTCCCTCCCTCCCTCCCTCTCTCTCTCTCTCTCCTGTCCTGTCCATCCATCTATCCATCTATCTATCTAGCATCATGAAACGTACTTGCAACCTATCTGACGGCCATTGTCTCTGGGTGACTTACAGCATAAAAACATTAAAACCACCAAGTATAAAATAACACAGCAAATAAAACCATTAAGCCCAGAAGACAAAGGAGAGAGCCAGGCGCGCGCACACACACATTCTGTGTGTGTGTGTGTGTGTGTGTGTGTGTGAGAGAGAGAGAGAGAGAGAGAGTGTGTACAGAGACTGTCTTGACCCCTGGAAGGCAGGGGGGCACCTTGGCAGGAAGTAAGTAAGTGAGAACCAAGGCAGAAACTTGGAATTGGGGGAGTGGGAAACGGGGATTTCCCCTTAGTCCAGCCGGAGGACAGCCCCATATTTACCCCAGAGCTTCTATGTGGCCCCCTCTCCCCCCTCTCCTCCCCCTCCCCCACATCCACTTGGTTCATGGGGCTACACGCAGAGGGTGGTTCACCCTGGTCAGCTGCGTTCGGACTCAGCCGGCTGCGCATTTTCGGTGTGGAATTTTCGCCCCTGGAATCTCACGTCCGGTTTGGGTCCCCACATTGCAAAAAAAAAAGAGGTTGAGGCTTTGGAAAAAGTTCGGAGAAGAGCAACGAAGAGGAGAGTAAAACATCTGAAAAAACGGCTGCAGGATTTGGGTTTGGCCAGTCTGGAGAAAAGAAGAATTCGGGGCGGGGGGGCACATGATAGCGGCATTCCGGTATTTGGGGGGCTGCCACAAGGAAGAGAGGGGTGGGTCCAGCTGTTTTACAAAGCATCCGAAGGCCGGACAAGGGACAACGGATGGAAACTGACCAAGGAGAGAAGCAACCTGGAACGAAGGAGAAACCTAACAGTGAGAACAATGAACCACTGGAACGGCTTGCCACTAGAAGTTGTAAATGCTCCAACACGGGAGGCTTTTAAGAAGAGACTGGACAGCCGCTTGTCTGGAATGGTGTAGGGCCTCCTGCTTGAGCTGGGGGCTGGACTAGACGACCTCCAGGGTCCCTTCCGGCTCTATTCTGATTGATTGGTTTGGAAAATTCCGGGTGGAGGGTGTCTACTTTGGGGGTTGGGCTGATGACCGGGGGGGTGTTGGCTAGAAGAGGGGAACAGTTCTGTGATTGAAACCCACCCCCCTCTTGTGCACAGGGGGGGCACGCATGGAAAAGGGCTGGGACCATGAGACCCCTTAACCCGGACCCCCAACTGCTTACATTTTGTTCAGCGGGGGTCCTGGGTGGGTGGGGGGCTGGTGATAGTCGGAGGGGGAGACTCCCAGGCCAGCTGAGTCCTTGGTTTGCCCCCCCTCTCCCCCCACTTCTAGTCCAGGTAGTAATTGACCCCAAAATGACTGTTGCTAAGGCAAGACGCTTGTTAAGTGAGTTTTTCTCCCATTTGACGACGTTTCTTGCCGCAGTTGCTAAGCGAATCCCTGCAGTTGTGACGTCAGCAACACGGTCTTTAAGTGAACCCCATTGCCTATGCTGGTCAGAAGGTGGGAAAAAGGGGATCCCATGAGCCCCCCCTGGGAACGTGGCGGCCATCATAAGTATAAGCCAAGAGTGCAAATGTTGTGACTGTGTGGCTACGGGGTTGCTACAACGGTAGTAAGTCTGCCAAACATTCACAAGCCAATTTCCAGGGCTGTTATCACTTCGAATGGTCCCTAATCAAACCATTGTGTGCCTCCCTCATCCTGGCCAATGCAGCGGGTGGGCGTAGGGTCTTGAGGGATTCCCCAGCAGGGAAACCCAGATTGGTGTGGTTTTATTGTTCCGTGCTGCACAGAACAAGCCACCATCCGTTGCACTGTGGTGGAAGCCAGCATCTCTTGAGGCAGCGCCAAAGAAGGCCGGTTGGTCTTTAATTTTTTTTAAAGAATTTTTTATTTTGACAACAAACATAGATAAATCACAAACACAAAACCTCTAGCTATCCATAT
>NC_142009.1:1996200-1998700 GCF_049901735.1 Notechis scutatus
AAAAAAAACCAATCCTAAGTTGTTGCCGTTGTAACACCAAGCAGTCACTAAACGAATATTATAAGTCAAGGACTCCGTGTAATGCTGCAGACTCCACGTGGTGCTTTTCTTCCCTCTCTCTCTTTCTCTCCCCAGAACCACGAGTACCAGTGCCCCCGCTACCCCGTGCCCTGTCCCAATCAGTGCGGGGTGCCCAATATTGCCCGGGAGGACCTGAGTGGGCACCTGAAGGACAACTGCTCCACCGCCCTGGCCCTTTGCCCCTTCAAGGAGGCCGGCTGCAAACACCGGGTAAGCCACAGCCCTCCCGGCCTTCACACCCCAGCCCCCTCCTCTTCCTTGGCTGCCAGCCGCCAGCCGCCTCGCTGCCATGATCTCAGCACCGAAACCATTGGTCAACTAAAAAGATTCTCCTGTGGTCTTTTTAGCTGCCAGCTTTGTGGGGGAAAGCAGTGCATTCCTTACATGCGTCGGATAATTGCTAGGCAGCCGAAGCTTCTGGCGCGCAAGATTATTACTGGAGAGCATGATGGATAACTCTTGGCTATGGATGGGTCCCATTGGAGAATATATGTCCAGGGGGTGGGGGGGAAGACCAGGGTCAAGAGGGAAATGAATGATGTATTTTAGTGTTGGCTGCATCCAGCTAACGCCAACATGGCCACTCCTAATAAATCAATTTCATTTTCTCTGAGAGATGCGGCTAGAGACTTATGATTCGAATGGGGGTGGATTTGTTGGGGTCCTGACACCGTTCTTATTTCACATTTCCCAGACTTCTCGGAGAGAACGCTCTGCCAGTTGCGCCCACTGGGAATACTGGTTGCAGTGCTCAGGTCAGGGTTCCAGCAATCACCCTAATTAAATCATGATTCTCGAGCCAAACTTCAAAAAAACTTCAAAGGGTTCATTAGAGGCAACATCCTGGCCTTGCCCTGTATGAAGCCAACTCTGGCCTACGTCATTCACAGTCCCCTGTTTCCCCCTCCCCCCCGGATGGTGTCATAAATCAGATTCTCCAACTGAGCACCTTCACGGGGCTGGGGTCATCAATCACGTTCTCCAATTCAATATATTCGTGGGGCAAAAGCTCCGGTAGTTTAGCTACAATCTTTTAAAGATAAAGAGTTGGAATGTACCTCCGCTTCCAAACTGCTGCAGCTGCTCTTCCAGATTGCCTTCCTCCCCCCCCCTTTTTTTTTATGGCAACGACTAAAACAGGCCTAGGAATGTTTGATGAGTTGACAGCAACTTTGAACGGTCACTAAACAAATGGTCGTAAATCAAGGACTGCCATGTCTCTGGAGTTGGGGGGGGGATTTGTGGCCAAGGCTGCCAAGCCACAGGATGGCGGGGAGGGGCCCGTCTGGCTCAGGGCAGAGAGGCCACTTTGGCTGTGCATCCTCCAAGCTGAGGCCCAGGGACCGCGGAGTACCGGGCCCCTTGATGGGAGGAGCCCGGCCCTGCGTCTCTGGGCACCTGGCCGCCTCTTAGCCCCCTTCTCTCTCCCCAGTGCCCCAAAGTCTCCCTGGGCCGCCACCTGGAGGAGAACACCAAGCTGCACCTGGGTCTGATGGGGGCGCTGGTGGCCCGGCAGCGCCAGGAGCTGGTGGATCTGCGCCGCGAGGTGGAGGAGCTGGCGGTGGGCAGCGAGGGCGTGCTGATCTGGAAGATCGCCGACTACGGGCGGAAGCTGCAGGAGGCCCGCCTGCGGAGCAACTACGAGTCCTTCAGCCCCCCCTTCTACACCCACCGCTACGGCTACCGGCTCCAGGTCTCGGTCTTCCTGAACGGCAACGGGAGCGGCGAGGGCAGCCACCTCTCCGTCTACATCCGGGTGCTGCCGGGCCAGTACGACAACCTTCTGGAGTGGCCCTTCGCCTACCGGGTCACCTTCTCGCTGTTGGACCAGAGCGACCCCTCCCTCTCCAAGCCCCAGCACATCACGGAGACCTTCTTGCCGGACCCCGCCTGGAAGAACTTCCAGAAGCCCGGCACGAGGCGCACCTCCCTGGACGAGAGCCTGCTGGGCTTCGGCTACCCCAAGTTCATCTCCCACGAGGACATCAAGAAGCGCAACTACGTGCGCGACAACGCCGTGTTCATCAAGGCCTCAGTGGAGATCCCGCCCAAGATCATTTCCTGAGGGGGAGGGGCAGAGACCGAGGGACTTGGGGGGCAGGGGAAGGCTCCCCCACGGGTTCCCCACTTTGGTTCTGCTTTTGATAACGCCTTCTCCCCCCCCCCCCGCGATCTGCCTCTCTGCTTTGGATCGTCCCCCTCCCTCCTGTGTTAAAATGGTGCTAACTGCTGCGGGGCGGGGGGTCCAGCCTGGCTTGGGAAGCAGGTGGGGGGTCACATTCTTCCCAGGAGCAGCTGGGCTGCCTCTGCGCCCCCTTTCCCCCCACCCCACCCCAAGCACCCTTCGAGGGTCTCCGCAAACGCCAGCCATGCGCTGGACAACTTCAGGGAGCCTGCTGGGATCAGGGCCTGCAGATCG
>NC_142009.1:2001200-2025516 GCF_049901735.1 Notechis scutatus
CAATGGGGTCCTGGGGGGCTCAATTCAGTTGGAGACCCCCCTCCCCGGCCCCCTTGCAGCCCGGCTCCACAAAGGGAAAACCGAGGGGAGGGGGCCACACACACACACCCCAGTTGCAACCGAAAAGGAGAACCATTTCCCCGAAGAGCCGGGCGTGGCCACACCTGTGGCCCTTTGCAAGCCACCTCAAACGAGATGATTTCCCGCCTTCCCTTCGAGGAGGGACGATCTTGAAGAGACTCCGCTATCCCTATAAACGGGTTTGGCTGGTTTTTTGGTGCCGAACGGCTGGATCTTTGCCCCACGGGGTCACCTGAGGATCCTCCTGCCCTGCTCGGAGACGGGGGGCGTGACTCCCAGGAGGTTTACAGCTTGGCAGAGGGGGAAGGGGCCTTGTAGGTCATCTAGTCCAACCCCCTCCCCCCCTGCCCAAGCTGTCCACTTTTAAAGACTTGGGGACTTCCAACTCCCAGAATTCCTCAGCTGGCTTTGGGTTAGGGTTAGGCTGATGGCTGGGGAATTCTGGGAGTTGAAGCCCCCAAGTCTTAAAGGGGCCAAAGGTGGGAGACTCCTGCAATAGAGGGAAATCTTGGACGGGCCTCAACAAAGACCTTTGGCAGGGCAGCCGACTCCCGTGTACTTCCGGTTCCTCCTGGGAAGGTGGGGGGGAAATTTACATTTTCCTGCTACCTGGCCTGACTCAGGAGAGGCGTCGGCCTGGCTGACTCACCTTGGGGGGACGGGGGGGAGAAACGCCCTCAACACGCACAGAAGTGTGATTTGATTCCCCAGGTGCTGATTCAACACCCCCCCCATATATATTATTCCCACGATGAAAGGCCAGCAATTATTTCTTTTAACAGCCCGTGACTAACCTGGCGGATCGGGTGATCGACTACGCTGTTGGCCCAGGCAACCGGCGGAGAAATTTTTTTAAAAAAAGGGATGAATGTGTCATTCGAACTGGGTTCCTCTTCTGCTGCTTTGCCTGTTCAACGTCCCTCCTTGGAGTCCCCCGCCAATGTTTTTGCAGGGTTGAAGAGACCCTCGTGTCCAAAACGGGGTAGGGCAGGGGGGTCTCCCATCACGGCCACTTTAAAACTAGGGAACTTCAACTCCCAGAATTCCCCAGCCAGCAGATCAGGGGTCTCCCCCCTTGGCCAACATTCTGGAAGTTGAAGTCTACCAGTCTTAAAGTGGCCGAGATGGGAGAGCCCTGCTGGCCTGAAAATAGCAGTGACATTTAAGGGTGTGTGTGTGTGTGCAAAGTGTGTGTGTGTGTGTGTGAGTGTGTGTTTTTTTCCTCCTTGGGAAACAAGCCTCAAAGAGGCCTGCAGAGAAGCGGGGAAGGCTGCTTTGGGAAGGGGTGGCATTTCTACATCCCTCTGGGCGTTGGTTCTGACCCTGAATGCTTGGTGTCGTCCTGGGCACCAGATTTTAAGAAATGGGACTTTGTGGAGAAAAGAAAACGAGGACCAGGGGTGACAGGATCGCAGGGTTTCAGTCTCTGGGGGGCTGCCCCAAAGAAGAGGTGTGTGTGTGGGGGGTGTCCACTTATTCCCCAAAACAGGGGTCTCCAACCTGGGCCGCTTGAAGCCTGGCGGACTTCAACTCCCAGAATTCCCCAGCCAGCTTTGCCCTCCCCCCAGTTTCTTCCACAGCCCACAGAAGCCACACTCTCAACCCCTGTCAGCTGTCTTCCTCCTCCTCCTCCTCCTCCTCGGATTCAGGGGCGTCATCATACAGGATTTCTCCTTCTTCCGCAGCGTCTCTGCGGCTGGCTGGTTTCTCTTAGCCCCAAAATCGAAAGGACTTGAATGGCATCTTTTCTGGTCCACAATTTTCCTTCCCAAAGCAGCTCACAAAAGGATGGGCACCCAGTTAAAGTTTAACAGATTAACAGAGTCGGAAGGGACCTTGTAGGTCATCTAATCCAACCCCCTGCCCAAGCAGGAGACCCTACACCATTCCTGACTGAGGGCAGCCCAGTCTCTTCTTGAAAGCCTCCAGGGATGAAGCTCCCACAACTTCTGAAGGCAACTTCTGTTCCATTGGTCGATTGTTCTCACTGTCAAGGAAATTCCTCCTTATTTCCAGGTTGAATCTCTCCTTGTTCAGCTTCCACCCATGATTCCTTGTCTGGCCTTCAAAGATGCTTTGGAAAACAGCTTGACCCTCCCTCTCCTCTCTGTGGCAGCCCCTCAAATATTGGAAGGCTGCTCTCCTGTCTCCCCTGGTCCTTCTCTTCCCTGGACTAGCCAGGCCCAGTTCCTGCAACCGTCCATTGTATGTTTTATCCTCCAGTCCCCTCATCCTCCTGGTTGCTCTTCTCAACAAAGGTCTTGGAAACTCTTGGATGGCCTCTGGGAAGCCCAGCCTGCCCCCTGTGTCCAAATCCTGCTGCTGCTGCTGCTCCGTTTCCACATTTCCTGGGTGAGTTCTGCATTCCTGGCTTCCTTTCCACTCCGCAAGACCAACCTTCCCAAAATGCCCTTTTGAATTTTTTCACCAGCTCTTGAGGCTGGGCTACGCTTTACTTGGGGGGGGGGGGGAGTTGAGGCTGGCAGAGGAGCAGCGGCTGGGGTGCCACAGCATGGGGAGGAAGGCGCCCAAGGATGCCATCCTTTAAATGTCACCGGTGCCCAGAAGACGACAGATCTCAGCAGCTTTCGGTCCTACTGACTTTCCTTTTTTGGGAAGGGGGGCGCAGGGGGGATTAAGAGTGAACTCCCGTCTCTCCTCCCCTCCCCACACCTTTTCCGCCTGGGATTTGGGCATTAGCGTATCTGCTTTAATCGCTGACCCACATGTCCCCAGGGCAGAGGGGCTAATTCATTCAAGATGGGGGGCCCTCCCCTCCCTCCCTCCCTCCCTCCCTCCCAGCACTGAACCCTTGCAGGAAATTGCTGGGGGAGGGGCCGGTCTCGGAGGGGGGGGGGCATCACACAGAGGCAGAAGACAAGGGGATGGGGGCAAACATTGCAGAGAAGAGCAACTCGGACAAAGGCAGGGAGACAGAAACATACCAAGAACGAGAGAGAGAAAAAGGATAGCAGGATTCCAGTATTTGGGGGGGGGGGCTGCCCCCAAAAAGAGGGGGTCATATTATTCTCCAAAGCCCCTGCAGGCAGGACAAGAAGCAACCGGTGGAAACTCAAGGAGAGAAGCAACCTGGAATTAAGGAGGAATTTCCTGAGAGGGAGGATAATTAACCAGTGGAACTCCTGGCCAGCAGAAATTGCACTTGCTCCAACACTGGAGGCTTTTAAGAAGAGATGGGAAAGGCAATTGTCTGGAATGATATAAAGTCTCCCACTTGTGCAGAGGGCTGGACTAGAAGACCTTCAAGGTCCCTTCCCACAGTTATTATATTATTCTATAGAAGGAAGGGAGGGAGGGAGGGAGGGAGGGAGGGAGGGAGGGAGGGAGGAGGAGAAGAGGAAGGAAGGAAGGAAGGAAGGAAGGAAGGAAGGAAGGAAGGGAGGGAGGGGAGGGAGGGAGAGGAAGGAAGGAAAGAAGGAGGGAGGGAGGAAGGAAGGAAGGAAGGAAGGAAGGAAGGAAAGGAAGGAAGGAAGGAAAGGAAGGAAGGAAGGAAGGAAGGAGGGAGGAAGGAAGGAAGAAAGGAAGGAAGGAAAAGAAGGAAAGAAGGAGGGAGGGAGGAAGGAAGGAAGGAGGAGGGAAGGAAGAAGGAAAGAAGATGAGCAACAGACAAAGAGGAGAGGGGAAGGAAGGAAGGAAGGAAGGAAGGAAGGAAGGAAGGAAGGAAGGAAGGAAGGAAGGAAGGAAGGAAGGAGGAAGGAAGGAAGGAAGGAAAGGAAGGAAGGAAGGAAGGAAAGGAAGGAAGGAAGGAAGGAGGGAGGGAGGAAGGAAGGAAGGAAGGAAGGAAGGAAAGAAGGAAAGAAGGAGGGAGGGAGGAAGGAAGGAAGGAGAGGGAAGGAAGAAGGAAGAAGATGAGCAACAGGAGGGAGGGAAGGAAGGAAGGAAGGAAGGAAGGAAGGAAGGAAGGAAGGAAGGAAGGAAGGAGGAGGAGGGAGGAAGGAAGGAAGGAAGGAAGGAAAATGGATGGAAACTCATCAAGGAGAGAATCAACATGGAGTTCAGGAGAAACTTCCAAACAGGGAGGACAATTAACCAGGGGAACTGCTGGCCACCAGAAGTTGTAAATGCTTCCTCACTGGGAGTTTCAAAGAAGAGACCGGACGGGCATGTGTCTGAAATGGGATATAGGGGTCATGATGGCGAACCTATGGCACGCACGCATGGCACAGGTGGCACACTGCGAGGCCTCTCCAGCCAGCTGCTTGATTCAATGGGTCTCTGCTGTGCATGTGTGGGGGTGGGGTGCATGCCCAGGGGTGGCAGATGCATGTGCATGCATGGGAAATGTGCACACATTCACGGGAGCGGGGGGGTAAAGCGCACGCACACATTGCGTTTTGGGCACTTGGTGCTAAAAAGGTTAGCCGCCATCATCGGTTTACAGGGTCTTCTCCTGCTTGAGCAGGGGATGGACTAGAAGACCTCCAAGGTCCCTTCCGGCTCTATTCCGAACTGAAGATTGAAACCAGTGACCGGCAGGCCTGGGCCGGGGTCAGCCGTGTCTCTTGGGAAGCCATCAGGAGAGGGGTGCAAATTGTGGCACTGCAGTAGAAAGGGGCTCACGCCAACGTGCCAGGGATCCTTTGTGCCCACCAAGGGTCCCTCCCCACCCCAGCAAGACTCTCTCGCACACACACACACAACACAGAGACACCCAGGTGTGAAAGGCCAGATGCTGCCCTGACCCAAACCTGGTTCCCCACGAGCAATACAAAAAGCAGCAGCGCAGCAGCAGCACAACCTTTTCCTGTTTCATTGACGAATCCTGTTTCGACACAGATCAAAGTCTGCTTCCAACTCATTAGCTCCGGCCAAGTTTTTGCAAGGCTGCCAAGAACAACAGATAAAGTTCCTGAACAATAAATCAAAGAGTCTCCAAGCACCAACTCAGAGATTCCGAACATCCACAAGGCTTGAGTGTAAAACTTACTTGCTTCCTGCAAAGAACTCTGGTTTCTCAGCTGGCTTTTATCTCTTGAAGGAGGGGCCATCACCTTGCAGCCTTACTCCCGAGTTGCCCGTGCTGCTGCGGCTGCTCTTTCCTTCGAGCAGCCCTGCGCACCCTGGGCACAGGCTCCTCGGGGGCCTCTTCCTCACTGCTGCCAGCCCCCACAACCTCCGAAGGCAGCACTCCACTCCCTGATGGTCCTGGCCCCATCCCTGCATCTCCTGCAGGCCCCTCACCTGAGTCCTCGCCCTCCAAGGCCTCAGCCATCCACACCTGATGCCAGCGAGCCACAACAGGTGCACACAGCAGAGGTTCAGTTATTGCTCAAAGCCTGCCAACTTTTCAACTGACAGTCAGCATTAGGTTCAAGTTAGATGAGGATCAACAGAATCCAAGGGAGGTTTGGAGTTAGTTCGCTTGTGGCTATGTAGGGATGCTAGACAGGTGCCTCATTTCACTCCACCTCCCCTGGCTCTGCCACTTCTTCTCCCACACTTATTTCCTCGCCATCTTTTCCCCTTCAATATTTTTTCCTTCCTTCCTTCCTTCCTTCCTTCCTTCCTTCCTTCCTTCCTTCCTTCCCTTCCTTTCTCTTTCTCTTTCTCTTTCTTTCTTTCTTCTTTCTTCTTTCTTCTTTCTTTTTCTTTCTTTCTTTTTCTTTCTTTCTTTCTTTCTTTCTTTCTTTCTTTCTTTCTTTCTTTCTTTCTTTTCTTTCTTTTCTTTTCTTTTCTTTTCTTTTCTTTCTTTCTCTTCTTCTTTTTGCCTCCACTCCCTTCTTTCCTGTAATCCTCCCTCCCTCCCTCCTTCTCTTCTTTCTTTGAACCCTCCCTTTCTTCCCTTTCTTATTTCCCTCCTCTTTTTCTCTTCCCCATTTTCTTTTCGGGAACAAAAGGCCAGGCCTGCAAAGGTTCAACTCAGCTGAATGGAACCTCCCCTTCATTGCTAAAAGCCTCTGCACAGGAATCCTCTGGGGTAAAAATTCAGCCCCCTTAGAGCTCGGAGTCAGGTGGGGGGGGTCAAGGGAGGTCAGGCTTCCTTTGTGGCTATGTAGGGATTCCAGGCTGATGCTCCTTTTCATTCCTCTCTCTCTCTCTCTCTCTCTCTCTCTCTCTCTCTCTCTCTCCTTTCCTCTACACACACACACACACACACACCTCCCTCCAGACCAGCCAGCCGGCTCAGGGAGCAGCTGGGGAAGGGCAGGGAACTCCTCCCCCCATTAGCCTGTCATTGAAGGGCACTTTGCTCCTCTAATTCACAACAGATGGAGGGGAGAGGAGGGGAAGGGGGGCTGAGGGGGGGATTTCCCCCTGCGGCCCTAGACTGGCATCTGTGGGGTAAAGAAGGTTCATTGGCAAGGCCAGGCTCGGAGGGGGGAAGGGAACTCCATGGCTCCAGACGCCCCCCCAGAGCCCCCCCCCTCTGTCGCTCTGCAGACGGGGGAGGGGCACCCCGACCTCAGGACCCCATTGGAGGAGGACCCCAGCCTTGTCTCCCCAGATCTGTCCTCCTGCCCAGGTTTGATTTACTGGTTATATGTCTGTGCTGCCCGCCTCGCTCTCCAGTTGCTCCTGGGTGCTGACGAGGTTGTAAAACACAACGGGAAACAATTAGCGGGTTAAATACATGGAAAAGCATTAAGCATTAAAACATGAGCATTGACAACAACGCTGGACAAAAGGAAGCCAATATGGTACATAAATGGGGTTCTTCCTTCCTTCCTTTTTTCTTTCTCTTTCTTTCTTTCCTCTTTTTCTGTCTTTCTTTTCTTGTTTCTTCCTTCCTTCTTTCTCTTCCTTCCTTCCTTTTCTTTCTTTTCTCTTTCCTTTTCCTTCTTCCTTTCCTTGTTCTTTCTTCCTTCTTTTTCTTTCTTTCTCCTTCCTTCCTTCCTCCCTCCCTCCCTCCCCTCCCTCCCTCCCTCCCTCCCTCCCTCTTTCTTTCTTTCTTTCTTTCTTTCTTTCTTTCTTTCTTTCTTTCTTTCTTTCTTTTCTTTCTTTCTTTCTTTCTTTCTTTCTTTCTTTCTTTCTTTCTTTCTTTCTTTTCTTTCTTTCTTTCTCTTTCTTCCTTCCTTCCTTCCTTCCTTTCTTCCTTCCTTCCTTCTTTCTTTCTTTCTTTCTTTCTTTCTTTCTTTCTTTCTTTCTTTCTTTCTTTCTTTCTTTCTTTCTTTCTTTCTTTCTTTCTTTCTTTCTTTCTTTCTTTCTTTCCATTCATTCATTCACCACCCCTCTTATTATCCAGAGACCGACATGGGTTTTTCATTTCAGCTGCTCTGTTTTCTGACCTGAGGCCGGGCAGTTGTAGCGGAGAACTCGGAAACCGAGGAGTAAGACACTGGAAGGCCGATGCCTACCCATCCCCAGCCAGGCTGATCGTGGGGGGGATGTTGGTGCCTGCTACTTAATCCTAGGCTGCCACCTGCCCTGCCTGGCAGCTAGAAACACACTCTCTGCCTGCTGCCTGCCCTGCTTGGGAGGGAGGCATCACTGGGTGGGAAGGCTCAGCTTGGCACACGGCCAGGAGCCCTGTGCCCAGCGGCCATCAGGTCAAGCAGGCAGATGGCAAAGTTTTGGCACCTGTGACTGGCGGACAAGTTGGCTATCGGGATCCTGTGGAGTGCCAGGAACCCCAACAGTCAGCTTGTCTGCCAGTCACAGGTGATGACCCAAAGGGGCGTGGCACAAATGCCACCCAGTCAGACAATCTGTAGGAGTCCCTTTATTAACTCCAACTTTGCCCCCCACCCCCCCAATATCCTGGTTACCTTCTGAGCCGGAGAAAAACTCTCCCAGGTAAACATCCTTTGGCTGCAGAGAATCAAGTCCAAAACATGGTCAACAAAAACTGTAACTGTAAGTCCGACCTAGGCAAAATGAGGTAATTAGTCTGGCAGGGCAGGGGCAGCAATTCCAGGTGTGAAGGCACGGCAATAGATCAAGGACGGTTGGGAAGACACCAGGAACACAGATAAGCCAACTCAACGCAAGATAAACTCATGTTTGTTCCCAGAAAATGTAGCTCTCAGCTGCCTCTCCTTTACACTTCCTTTCCAGGTGTGCCTAGTGAAGGGAATCAGGGCCCTTTCCTCCCCCGTAAGCCATGCAACCCGTTGCTCCTTTCTCTGTTCCTCCCTGCGTGCCCTAGGATGAAGAGGGGTTGGGCCTGGGTCTTCCTCTGAATTCCCTCTCCCTTGTTCTACCTCTCCCCTGCTCTGCCCACCTGGACTTTGCCCTTCCCCAGTTTCCTCCACAGCCAAGGGAGCCACACTCCCACTCCCTGTCAGCTGCTTGCCTTCCTCCTCGGCTTCAGACTCCGACAGGGGCAGGACAGTGGGTACATAAGGGGCCAGAAGTCAGTTGCCAAACTCTTAGCAACTGACTCATATTTATGACAGCCGCAGCGTCCGGGGTGTGTGTGTGTCATGTGATCCCCTTTTGCGACCTTCTGACAAAGTCAATGCAGGAGGCAAGATTCACTTAAATGACCATGCAACTCCCCGAATAGCTTCAGGGCTTCACTTAACAACGGTGGCAAGGAAGGCCATACCACAGGGGTGAAACTGAATTAACCAGTGTCTCGCTTAACAGCAGGAAACTTTGGGCTCCACTGAGGTCGTAAGTCAAGGACTATCAGTACACCTTTGCAATATTTTATGGATTTCGTATTTTGTCATTTGAGCTCTTGTGCTTTTTATCAAAAGGCGATGGGAACGTGCAAAATCAATAAATAAATGATAAATAAATATAAATAAATAGATTTATATGCCCTCACCACCTCTTATTGTTATTTATTTTATTTTTGTTTTGTCAAGCATGTTTTAGATCAGGGGTCTCCAACCTTGGCAACTTTAAGACTTGTGGACTTCCACTCCCAGAATTCAACTTTAAGACTTGTGGACTTCTACTCCCAGAATTCAACTTTAAGACTTGTGGACTTCCACTCCCAGAATTCAACTTTAAGGCTTGTGGACTTCCACTCCCAGAATTCAACTTTAAGACTTGTGGACTTCCACTCCCAGAATTCAACTTTAAGGCTTGTGGACTTCAACTCCCAGAATTCAACTTTTAAGACTTGTGGACTTCCACTCCCAGAATTCAACTTTTTAAGACTTTAAGCTTGTGGACTTCACTTCCTCCCAGAATTCCTCAGCCAGCAAAGCAGATCAAAGCTGGCTGAGGAATTCTGGAAGTGGAAGTCCACAAGTCTTAAAGTTGCCAAGGTTGGAGACCCCTGCTTTAGATTACAGATATAATTGGAAACATAATCAAGAGTACATGAAATGGGTCCGAATAATAGGGGACATTAGAAGAGGGATGGTAGGCACGTTGGTGTGCTTATGCACTCCCAGGGGTGGGATTCTACCGGTTCGCACCTATTCATTCTAAACAGTTTGGAGAACCGCTTGTTAGAAGAAATTACAGGGCTAATCCTGTAAGGAAGGCAGGAAGGAAACATTCTGGGGTTGCTTACAGAAACTGCCTCTCCGTTAACCCTTATTACGTTCTTGGCAGGACTGGACTTCCAGTCTCAGGAACTTCTCTGGAGTTTTTTTCCCCTCCTTTGCTGGTACTTTGCTTGTGTGGAGTGACCATTCAAAGTTACAATGGCACTGAAAAAAAGTGACGTATGACCCTTTTTCACACTTACGACGGTTGCAGCATCCCCACAGTCAGGAGAGGCCAGGCGAGGAGATGCGTGCCTCGATGTGAGTGATGTTGAGTTGGCCATGTCCACCCAGTCACATGGCCACCAAGCCATGCCCACCAACTAAGCCACGCCCACAGAACCGGTTGTTAAAAATTTGAATCCCACCCCTGTGTGCACGCCTCCTTACAGGCCTCTTAGGAAGTTAACGTTGTGGGAGCAGCGCTTACTCCAAGTAAATAGCCAAGGAGAATATACAGCCCTGTGCCTACACCTCGGGTAAACTCACGGGTTTTTATCATGAACGACAACTGAGCGGCAGGAAAATTGCACAGAGCAGCTGTTTTGGGGGGGAAACGGACGGTGGGTCTACAGATGCACTGGCAACCTTGCCAGACAGTGGGAGAGGTTGCCACACTTGCCAGGCCCTGAGTCTGGCGGGCACCACCTGGCGCCACTCCTCTTGGCTTACCCGTCGGGTTGGGCATGGATTCCTCATTGCCCTCCGCCCACCCCGGGTAGGGAAATGGCAGGCGGCCACCATACACCCAACGAGGCCAAGCGTTAGCAGATAAATACGCTTCCACGACTGCCTGCAGCCGAACTGGGGTGTGTGTGTGTGTGGGGGGGTGTTTAAGCGCAAAGAAGTGGGGGGCATCTATTCTCCGAAGAGCCTCTGAAGGAGCAATGGATGGAAACAACCCGGAACTAATTTCCTGACAATTACAACAGTTAACCAGTGGAACAGCTGCCCACCAGAAGTTGTGGGTAGCTCCATCACTGGAGGCTTTTAAGAAGAGGCTTTGTCTGGTGCAGGGTCTCTTGCTTGAGCAGGGGTGGGGGCTGGACTAGAAGACCTCCAAGGTCCCTTCCCAACCCTAGGATTCTGTGATTCTGGAAGGGAGGAAGAAAAAATGGAAGGGAGGAAGGAAGGAACGAAGAGAAGGAAGGAAGAGAAGGAAGGAAGGAAGGAAGGAAGGAAGGAAGGAAAGAAGGAAGAGAAGGAAGGAAGAGAAGGAAGGAAGGAAGGAAAGAAGGAAAGAAGGAAGGAAGGAGGGAGGGAGGAAGGAAAGAAGAAGGAAGGAAGGAGGGAAGGAAGGAGGAAGGAAGGAAGAAAAGAAGGAAGGAAGGAGGAGGAGGAGGGAGGAGGAAGGAAGAAGGAAGGAAGGAAGGAGGAGGGAGGAGGAAGGAAGGAAAGGAAAGAAGGAAAGAAGGAAAGGGAAAGAAGGAAGAGAAGGAAGGAAAGAAGGAGGGAAGGAGGAGGAGGAAGGAAAGAAGGAAAGGAGAGGAGGAAGGAAGGAAAGGAAGGGAAGAAGAAGGAAGGAAGGGGGAGGGAGGAAGGAAAGAAGGAAAGAAGGAAAGAAGGAGGGAAAGAAGGAAGAGAAGGAAGGAAGGAAGGAAGGAAAGAAGAAAAGAAGGAAAGAAGGAGGGAAGGAGGGAGGGAGGAAGGAAGGAAAGAAGGAAAGAAGGAAGGAAGGAGGGAAGGAAAGAAGGAAAGAAGGAAAAGGAGGGAAGGAAGGAGGGAGGAAGGAAGGAGGGAAGGAAAGAAGGAAAGAAGGAAGGAAGGAGGGAAGGAAAGAAGGAGGGAAGGGAGGAAGGGAAGGAAAGAAGGAAAGGAAGGAAAGGAAGGAGGAAGAAAGGAAGGAAGGAAGGAAGGAAGGAAGGAAGGAAGGAAGGAAGGAAGGAAGGAAAGGAAGAAGGAGGGAAGGAGGGAGGAGGGAGGAAGGAGGCAAGATTCCCTGTCCTGCTTTACGAGTCCCATCCTGCCAGCTTCTCCACTCTCCTTTCTGCTGGGCACTACAAACAGTCTGTGGCTTATGGGACTGGGACTTCTGTCACTAAGCGAGGCGGTTGTTCAGTGGGTTGTGCCCAGCCTTATGACGGTTGCTAAGCAAACCATACGGTCCTTAAGCAAAACCCGCTTACCCTCCATTGACTTTGCTTTGGGGGAATTGCCCGTGTGATCCCGGGACGCCAAGGGCCCCCATTTGGACCCAGGGACGCTGCAACCATCTTAGGTGCGAGGACCAGTTGTAAGTCTCCTTTTGCTCCCCCCTCCCCCCTCGTATAACTTGGGAGCGGTCGCTAAATCGACGGTTGTAACCCTGGGGGGACCGGGCTGGAGGCGCTGTGTCCCTGTGGGCTCCCCCTGGCACCATCGCGCTCCGCAGGCGGCCTGCCAGCCTCAGCCAGTCACCTCTCTTGCCCAAGCAGCCGGGCAGGGCAGGAAGCGGGCGGGGTGGGGGGGGTGAGCCCACCTTAAAAGGCCTTTTGTGCCGCTTGGCGTGTTCTAGCCAGGAGCCAAGCGAGGAGGAAGGCGGCCGGGGCCTCCTCCTCCTCCCCCCTCGGCTGCCAAGGAAGGAGGGGGAGGATCCTTCTGGGAGGTCCAGTTGGGGCTGTGGGGCTCCCTGAGCTGGGCGGTTTCCTTGCAGGCCTTTCATGACCCTGCTGGGCAACGTCATCAGTGAGGAGGAGGAGGAGGAGGAAAAAGACTCTGGGGTCCTTGGTGCTCTCTGAGCTGGGTGCGTTTTCTTGCAGGCGTTTCATGACCCAGCTAGGTAGCATCATCAGTGCTAGGAGGGAATGGGGGGTTTGTGGAGAGAAGGTAGAGGAAGAGGAGGAGAAGAGGATGAGGGGGGGAACAAGGGGGGGGGGAAGGAGGAGGAGGAGGACTGAGGAGCTATTGGGGGTCTCTGAGCTTGGATGCTTTTTCTTGCAGACTTCTAGGGAGATTCTGGGCCATCCAGGTCCTGGTCGTCCCAAAACATGCTTTTATTTTATTTTATTTTTATTTTTTAACTTTGACTTTTAACTTCCTGGTTTTTCTTTGAAGACGTTTCGCTTCTCATCCCAGCAGCTTCTTCCGCTCTGACTGGAGGGTGGGGGAATTTCCTTGCAGGCGTTTCATGACCCAGCTAGGTGGCACCATCAGTGCTAGAAGGGAGGGTTGTGCAGAGTAGGAAAAGGAGTAGGAGAAGGGGAAAGAGGAAAGAATGAAGGGGAGGACTGTGGGGTCCTTATAGATCTCTGAGCCGAGTTATTTTCCTGCAGACCTTTCATGACCCAACGAGGTCATGTCATCGGTGCTGGAAGACAGGGTGGTGGTGGTTGCAGAGGGAAGGAGGAGGAGGAAGAGGAGGCCTGTGGGGACCTTGGCGCTCTCTGAGGCTGGTAGTTTCCTGGCAGATGTTTCATGGCTCCATTAGGGAGCACCGTCAGCCCAGTACCACTGATGACGTTACCTAGTTGGCTCATGAAATGTCTGCAAGGAAAGCACTCACCTCAGAGAGCACCAAGGACCCCTCAACACCATCACCTCATTTCAGAGCCCCCCAGGAGCCCCCCCCACTCCGCTGCTCTGTCTTTAGGAAGGACCTGGGGGGGACGTGGGGGGGGAGGGTGCAGCACCCCTCTCTAGCTCAATCCGTTCGGACGATCCGGAAGCCCCCCCCTGCCCCTGAAAGCTTGGCTGGGGTTCCCAGGGAATTGGGAGACGTGCCCACCACTGCCGGTGCTCATACTGATATTTTGCATTGGATGGCATTTTTTTAAAGTCTGGACTTTATATCAATTGTAGGTCCCGTTTTGATAATAATGGTGTTCAATTGCTGCAAGTTGCATCTTGGGAGTTGGGCGGCTGTACAAATTTGATTTTAAAAAATTCTGTCTGTCTGTCTGTCTGTCTATCCATCCATCCATCCATCCATCCATCCATCCATCCATCCATCCATCCATCCATGTAACTATCTAACCATCTATTTAACTATCTATCTATGTAACTATCTATCCAACATCATCTATCTATCTATCTATCTATCTATCTATCTATCTATCTATCTATCTATCTATCTATCTATCTATCTATCTATCTATCTATCTACCTACCTACCTACCTACCTATCTATCTCACAAAACCCGGAAGAAACTTGAAACCGGATGCCTGGCTGAGACACCCTTGAACCGCCAGGGGTTTCCAGCGGGCAAGGGGCGGCCCAAGGAGCCCCCCCCTCCCCTAACCACCTGGGGGGCTCTGCAGCAGATGGCTGGAAGGGAAAGGGCTGGTCTGCTGGCTGGGGCTGCCCCCTTGTGGCCAGGCCTCTGAATAGCAACGGCTTCCTACACACATATCACCTGTGGCTCTTCCCGCATCATCCAGATGTGGGCTTGCACCCCCAAAGAATGCAAAATAGAAGTCTTGGAAAGGGTCCTCGGAGGTCTTCTAGTCCAGCCCCCTGCTCGACCAGGAGACCCTAGGCCAGAGGTATGCAACCTTGAGAACTTTTGAGACTTGTGGACCGAGAATTGGTCTCCTGCTTGGGCGGGGGTTGGACTAGATGACCTACAAGGTTCCTTCCAACGCTGTTAATTCTATGCTGGGAATTCTGGGAGCTGGAAGTCTACAAGCCTTAAAAGTTAACAGGGTTGGACACAAATAGAAAACAGAATAGGAATAGAATAACAAGAGTTGGAAGGGACCTTGGAGGTCATCTAGTCCAACCCCCTGCTCAAGCAGATCATATCCCATTTCAGATGGGCCTGTCTAATTTCTTAAAAGCCTCCAGTGATGGAGCACCTACAACTTCTGGTGTCAAGCTGTTCCACTGGTTAATTGTCCTCACTTTCAGGAAATTTCTTTTAATGTAGCCTTTTAAGTAATCCGGTTCCTTCCTTCCTTCTTGGGTCTCCATCCGTTGCTTCTTGTCCTTCCTTCTGGGGGCTTTGGAGAATAATTTGACCTCTCCCGCCCTTTCTCTGTGGAAGCCCCTCAGATATTGGAAGGTGGTCCTTCTCTTTGCAAGACATACCCGGTTCCTGGATCCGTCCTTCATATATTTTAGCCTCCAGCCTCTAAATCAAGGGTCTTCAAAGACTGGTGGACTTCAACTCCCAGAATTCCTGAGCTAACATGACTGGAGGAGGAATTCTGGGAGTTGAAGTACCACAAGTCTTAAAGCTGTCGAGTTGGAAGACCCCTTGTTCTAAATCTTCTTCGTTGCTCTTCTTTGCACTTAAAAGAGGCCCCCTTCTTTTATCCACCATCAGCCCCCCTCCATTGGTGGCCAGCAGGTCCTTGGCTGGCCGGAGCCCTACATGGACTCAACTGCCTGGAAGAGCCACCGTTGACCCATTGCCTTTAGTTTCTTCTGCCCTGGCTCGCTCATCCCTGGAAGGACCACAGAGAAAGCGACCTCGGCCCCTTTAAGAATTGGGGACTTCAACTCCCAGAGTTCCCCAGTCAGCAAAGCTGGCTGAGGAATTCTGGGAGTTGAAGTCCACCGATCTTAAAGTGGCCAAGGTGGGAGACCCCTGCCACAGAGGACTGACCACCTCCCAGGCCATGTCCAGACCCAAGACCCGCCTCCTGTTCAGCGGCAGGTATCCTGGTAGACTGCCCCTGGCCTTGGAGGCTCAGCATGCCGGCTGTCAAACCCCAAAAATACTCCTTTGGTCTTTTTAGCTGCCAGCAGAAAGGATGTGGGGGGAAGCAGTGCATTCCTTAAATGCTTCAGATCATTGCTAGGCAGCGGAAGCTGTTGGCAGGCAAGATGATTACTGGAGAGCATGATTGATGCCTCTTGGCTATGGATGGGTCCCATTGGAGAATATACGTCCGGGGGTGGGGTGGGGTCAAGGGGGAAATGATGTATTTTAGTGTTGGCTGCACCCAGGTAACGGCGACATGGCCACCCCTAACCAATCTTTTTTTCTTCTCTTGAGAGATGACTCCAATGGGGGTGGATTTTGTCAGAGCCCCGATGCCCCCGTTGCTCCTCCTGGGAGCCCCCGATTTGAAACCCCTGCCTGGTGGGCAGCCGAGCTGAGCAACCGTTGAGGTGGTTGGGTTTACGCCAGGTGGCAAACCCAAAGGACCAGGCGCTCATATCCCGGCCAGCAGCCGAAGGGAGAGAACCCGAAGGTCTGGTTCACACAACCTGGGGAGGCCACGTTTGGCCAGGGTGGACACGCCCTGCCCCTCGGCTCGGATCCTCCTCCAGGTGGGTCTTGCCTCTCGCCTGGCATTACAGCTAATCCTCGTCTTACAGGTGTGCTTAGGGACGGTTTGGAGTTACAACGGCACTGGGATAAAACAGGGACTTATGGCCATTTTTCACACTTATGACCGTTGCAGCATCTCCTGGGGGTCCTGGCAAACTTGCTCATCTTGATGGCCTTTTGTGACCTGACGAGCGAAGTCCATGGGGTGAGCCAGATTGACTCAACAACCCTGTTTCTAACTGTGTGGCAGAGATTGGCTTACAAGGGAGCAAAGCTCCACTTAATGACGGTCTTGCTCAGCCACAGAAAGCTGGGGCTCCACCGTGCCCGTTAAGTCGAGGACCACCTGTATGGATGTGACCTGCAGGCTGCCCATCTTGCCTAGAGGAGTTATAGACTTTATATGAAGTTTATATTACAAGTCCCAAAGGGGCCTTTTTCCCCCCCCAAGAGGCAGCTGGGTGTTCTTTGTTTTTTCTTTTGAAGACGTTTCGCTCCTCCTCCAAGAAGCTTCTTCAGCTCTGACCGGAGGGTGGGGAAGGGAAGGATTGATGCTCCTTGCAGACAAAGCTGGTCATTTGCATCCTTTTATCAAGCCGTTGAGGCCACTTGGAGGTTCATCGGTGTCTTCAGGGTCACCCGAGTGGTGCAAATGGTTCCTGTAAACCACCGTTTCCCCCCTCTGGAAATCCGTTCCTTCTCCCACCCCATTCCAAGTGGGTTCATCCCAAGTTGCATAGCTAAAAAGTCTGTAGAGATTCTCAGCCATCCTGAGTTGTCCTGGTTGTCGCAAAGGTGTTTTTTTTCCCCAGGAGGCAGCTGGACTTTCCTTGTTTTTTCTTTTGAAGACGTTTCGCTCCTCATCCAAGAAGCTTCTTCAGCTCTGACCGGATGGAGGGGAAGGGAAGGATTGATGCTCCTTGCAGACAAAGCTGGTCATTTGCATCCTTTGAGGGGGTCCTTGAGGTTGCTTGGAGGATCCTCTGTGTTCCTCAGGGTCCCCCGAGGGGTGCAAATGGCCTGTGGAGCCTTTGGGGGACGGCTGAGAGGAGGACCCTGTTGTAGACTGGAGCTCAGCCAACACAGCAGACAGACACACTTCAAGAGGGGACGGAGGCAGAAGCTTATCCACCCCAAGGATGAAACACCCAGAGGGAAACGGAGCAACGTGGGACGTGTTTGTCCAATGCAGTGAGCCATGTGCAGATCTGGGCGCTGGGGGGACAAAACAGCCCCTTCACAAGCGCATGGCGCAACCTGAGAGGACCAGATTCAGCCCTTCCGCCTGCATTGAGAAGACAAAGGCTGCTCTTCTGAAGACAGCAAAGTCCACCGTTTGGAAGAGGGGACCCGTGGATTGAAGAGGGGCCCAAGAGGTCATCTATCTCCAAACTGAACACCCCTCTATCAACAGAGGGGGAGGGATAGGACATCATCTACCTCCACTCTACAACAGGGTCCTTTCGGCCGTTCCACGAAGGCTCCACCCCTGCATTTGCACCACTCGGGTGACCCCGAGGACCCAGACGGACCTCCAAGCGGCCTCAACGACCCTCTCAAAGGATGCAAATGACCAGCTGTGTCTGCAAGGAGTATCAATCCTTCCCTTCTTCACCATCCGGTCAGAGCTGAAGAAGCTGCTTGGATGGGAAGCTAAACGACTTCAAAGAAAACCCAGAAAGTCCAGCTGCCTCTTGAGAGACAACCAGGAGACCCGGATGGCCGAGAGGCTCCACAGACATTTATATTGCAGGCTTCGCTCTTGGCTCATAATCCATTGTCCAAAAGCCCCCAAGAGCTTCAGCTTCGCCCTGCACCCAGGGCTGGTCCCCCCTCCCTTTTTAGACCGGCTGCTGGGGGCACAAGAGGAGCCGGACCCTCCCAGCCGCTCATGCTGAAGAATCCCCCAGGAGCACCGGCCATGCAAAGCCCAGCCACATGGGTCCAGAGAGGCCCGGGCCGCCCACCCTTCTCCTCTCCTCGCGCCCCACAACCGGCAGCCAGCCGGACCCCGACCGAATCCGGCAGGCGGTTCTTCTCCGTGCAGCCCCCTGCCCATCTCTTGGGGGCCAAACCTTCCTCTTTTGCATCTTGAAGCCCCCGCTTGAGTCAGTCCGGAGGGCTGGCGGTGGCGAAGGACGAGCGAGGGGTTCAAAGCTTCCTCTTTTTTTTTTTTTGGCTTCAACTTCTTTTATTATTATTATTATTTTTTGTTCCTGAAGACCAAAAATAAAATACAAACAGTGTGTGAGAGAAGAGAAATTCCTGGGTGGGATCACACCCGTCACACGCGAGCAGCAGCAATGAAGACCGGGGGGGAGGGGGAGGATCGAAACCAGCCCAACCAGAGGGGGGGGCTTCTCCGTTCCTTGAACCCGGGCTTGCGGGGGTGGGGGTCAGTGCAAGGAGAGGACCCCTCCCCCATTGCAAGGAGACCCACCTGTGGAAGGACGGTTTCAGGGCTCCTGGCTGAAGGGGAGCGGAGGAGGAGACGCTGCCAGGAAGGGTTCGCTGGATCAAGGCCTTAGCTGGGCCCTTCTGAGCGGGGGGGGGGAGAGGAGCAGGGGGGAGAAAGGGGGGTGGGGGGCCTGGAGAGGACAGTGGCCAGGGGGACCAGAACAGCCCAGCTCCCGTCCCGAGCTGCCCAGGAACCCTCTCCTTGTGGACGAAGCCCCAGGCAGACGACACTGGAGGGGAGGGCAAAAATACGGACGACGCAGGACGCTTCCACCTCAGACCTTGGAAGGATGCGGACCAACCTGGCAGGGCCCACAGCTGGGGGCCAACCTCCTTGGGGAGGAGAAAGGGGGACCCTGGTTGACCAAGACAAGGCCTAGTGCAGTGGTGGCTAACCTTTGGGGGCTTCTGGGCCAAAAATTGTGCACGCGCTTGCACTCGCCTGCTAGCACCCAGAAGGCAATGCGCATGCTCCCCGCCCCCAGGCATGCGCGCGCGATCCCCCCCTGCAGCCCCCACCTGCACTGGGCCTCCCAGATGATTTTCAGCCTGTTGGAGGCCTTTTTGGCCTGCCAGAGGCTTGAGGGAAGCCTCGGCAGGCTGCAAAAACGGGCCCGTTTCATCACGTCCGGGATTTCCGGAAATACAGGAAGTGACGAAACGGGCCGTTTTCGGCCTGTAGAGGCTTCCCTCAAGCCTCTGGCAGGCGAAAAAGGCCCGAATATCAGCTGGGAGGGGCGCGCATGCGCAGTGAGGCAAGGTTACCTGGGGCTCGCGTGCCATAGGTTCGCCATCCCGGGCCTAGTGGATCTTGGCTACAACTCCGGCCCCCATGGCTTCAATTCAAGGGGTGGATTTGTTCCAAGCAAGGCGGGACTGGGGGGGGGGAACCTAGAGAACACCCCCGAAAAAAAAAAAAGCTGGGCCAGAGCAGCAGAAGGGGGGAGGGGCAGGGGGTCCAGCACCCTCCTAGGCTAACCGTCCGGTTTGAAGTCTCCAGCAGGAACCCAATTTTATGGAGCGAACGTGCCAACGGATCGTCCTAGAGCAGGGCTGTCCAACCTTGGCCCCTTGAAGCCTGGCGGACTTCAAATCCCAGAATTCCCCAGCCAGCAAATCTGGCTGGGGAATTCTGGGAGTTGAAGTCCGCCAGGCTTCAAGGGGCCAAGGCTGGACAGCCCTGTCCTAGAGCGAAGGAAGAAACAAGAGACGATTCAGCCCTCCCCCACGGTTGTTTTTTTTGGGTGTGTGTGTGTGTGTTTGTAGGGAACGTGTTGGGGAGAAATGTTATTTGGGGGTGGGTGGGTGGGTGGGTGGGCAGACCAGAAGCTCTCCTCCACTTGCCCTGGTGCTCGCACGCGAGAACAAGGCGGAAAGGGTGAAATTGGCGTCGGGGAAACCAGGCATCCCATTTAAGGCAACGCAAAGGGAGTAAGTTGGGAGAAAAATTTCGAGAGGGGCTCAGCGGAGAGCAGGGGGTCTCCCCGCTTGGCCGCTTTTAAGACTGGTGGACTTCAACTCCCAGAGTTCCTCAGCCCGCAAGGTCTCCAAGTCTGCCCTGGTCTGCCGGCTGGGGAATTCTGGGAGTTGACGTCCACCAGTCTTAACGTTTCCAAAGTTGGACCCTCCTGGCATTGGATCTCCGGCTTGAGCAGGGGGTTGGACTAGTTGACCTCCAAGGCCCCTATGCTCTGCTGGCTGGGGAATTCTGGGAGTTCCACCAGTCTTAAAGTGGCCAAGGTTGGAGGCCCCTGGTATAGAGTGCCAGAAATGACCCTCTCGAAGGGGGGAGGGGTGGCAGTGGTGATGGTGGTACCAAGGCCTGTGTGTGTGGGGGGGGGTGGCGTGGAAGGCCAGCGAAACCCCTTCCGGGGTCCCTATGGCCCAGCCCCCCACGCCCTGGGGTCCAAGGCAGACAGATCCGCCTTTTCCGTTTTGGGGACAACCGCTTGAAGAGCCTCCAGCCAATTAGGACGGTCCCTTTTCATGTGGGGAAATGTGCCATATATATATATATATATAATTTGTTTTCTTAAGTTTTCGCGGGTACTTACATGTATGGCATTCAGCTTTGTTCGGGTATTTTCCCACGTCATTGTAGTTGTGCTTTTAAAGTTGTAGCAACGTTTCGGCAGAATCTCATCTGGAGATTGGACAGCTGGAAATGGGCGGCTATCATTTGTTAGCGATCCATTTACTCGGAGCCAAGCCGCACTAAAAGCCTCCAATACAGGAACACAATGTTGCCAGCCAATCAAGACACACACAAAAAAGCCACAAAACAAGACAGAAGATATTAGAAACACCAATCAAGCAGAACACAGCAAACTCCAAGACCAATAAACACAGACCAAGACTCCCAACCAATCAGGATGAAGAAAAAATCATTCTGGCACAGCAGTAGGCGAGCCCCAAATTTAAAACAGAAATGGCTGTGAAAGTCTGACTCACAGAATACACTATACAGAACACTATACAGAAGCCTGATGATGGCAGATGAGAGTCTGCCGAAACGTTGCTACAACTTTAAAAGCACAACTACAATGACGTGGGAAAATACCCGAACAAAGCTGAATACCATACATGTAAGTACCTGCGAAAACTTAAGAAAACAAACACACACATATATATATATATAATTGCTTTTTATTTTTGTCTGGCTAGCTTCAAACCCATGCTTGTTAAGGAGAACCAGCCAAGCAGCCGCTTAAGGCTTGAATTAAGTCTCCCTTGCCCCCCCCACAGGGAAGGGGAGGGGAGGGGCTAGCCCCCACCCCAGTGCTAACTCAGACCCAGGTTCCCAGGTCACATTCACACTGGAAACACAGTTCACAGCCGCTGTACAGTGATCGCTTTAGCCAGTGTTAAGAGAGGGAGAGAGAAAGAGAGAGAAAGAGACTTGGAAAGGCAGCTGGAGGCGTCGTTTTTTTTCAACTCCAAACCGGACCGTGATCATTTTGGGGGCTGGGAGGTAAGGGGGGGCGAGAGGAGGGAGGGGGCCTGTCCTTTGGGGAAGGGGAGGAGGAGGGCTGCAGAGGCAGGAGGTGGGGGGGGGCATCCAATGGGACTCCCATCACCCCTGGGCACTGTGGGGCTGATGCTTCCGGATAGGCAAAGTGGAAGGGCTTTGCCCCCTCCCCAACCTCCCCCTCCCCGGTTAGGAAACTGGGGGGGGGGGATCTGAAGTCTACCAACAGAGCAGCCCCAACATCTTGGGTGGGTGGGTGGGGTTGGACTAGATGACCTACAAGGTCCCTTCCAACTTATCTGTTATCTGACAGTGGAGAGGTAAGTCCTTGACTTACGAACATTCGTTAGGGGCCGTTTGGAGTTACGTCCCGGGGGAAGGAAGCGACTTATGAAAAGTCCTCACACTTATGACCGTTGCCCGGGATCGAAAACCGGATGCCTTCGGGAATTATGACGGCTGCTGTATCCTCGGGGACACTGTGGCGCCAAGTCACAATGGGGGAGGGGAGCCAGATTCACTAATGACCCCGTGGACCGGCTTTTCCAACCGCTCAGCTGTGTCCAAAGAGGCCGTAAAATCGGGCAGGAGTCACTTAATGACACAGAAATTCTGCCCCCTCCCCGGTCGTTGAGGACTACCCGTCATCTGTTGCTGAACGTGTGTCGGGGTCCCTTGGTGCTCCCGAGCCGGGTTCCTTTTCCGCAGACATTTCACCACCCAACTAGGGAACAACTTCAGGGTTACTGGGTGTGGGGTTTGCAATATTGACCAAACCTCCCAGAAAAGGCCGAGAGAGAGAGAGGGGGAGACGTGGCTCCATTACACCCCAAATGAGCTGGGGAGAGAAGTGGGTCTCTTAATTGGGGGGGAGAGAGTTGCTATCTTTTGGGTCCTTTGCGCTTTGCGGGGGGGCATTTCTTGAGCCAGGCTCCTCACCCACCTTCCTGGCAAGAGGGGAGGGCAGAAGGCGAGGTGCCCGTAGCTCCGCAGAGGCTATCCTTCCGGGGGGGGGTGTCTGCTAAAGGGGAGGGGGATTCTGCATGGGCTACAGACTGGCAGCGTGGGGGTGGGGGGGGGGTGTCACCCAGAAGGTAGGGAGCTCATCTCTAGAGTTTTCAGCCGTTGGCGAGAATGATCACAGCAGTTTGCCAGTTCAAAAAGAGAAAACAGCCGCGCGCCCGGCCAGCTCCGTAACGCCGGCCCAAACTACCCCTACGATTCCTGGCCAGCTCCGAGGAAAGTCGCCGTGCTGCCACGACGATGCCCGCCTCATCTGTAGCCCGGGTGCTGGAGGTGAAGCCCGCAGCTCTCGGCGGGCTCGCGCCCTCGGTTCACGGATGTGCGGGCCGCTTTGCTCAGCGGGGCCCGCCCGGCTCGCGCAGGCAGGACCGGTGGAAGTCCGGGTACTCCATCGTCGGTATCACGCCGCCCGGGCCGGAGGGCCCCCTGCCCGCCTCGGCAGTGGGGGGCCGCCGTGCACTCCAGGGCAGCCGCCCCCATGGCCTGCAGTCCCCCCCTCCTCCTCCTCCTCCTCCTCCGCCACCCGCGTGGAAGGGCAAGGCCAGGTCCTGGGAGCCTGAGCTGTCACTGTTGGGTGTGGGCAGAATGTTATTCCACAGGGGAGGCTGGAAGTAGTGCCCGTTGGTGAAGGGCACCGGGCCGGGCAGGCCGTTGATGGGGGCGAGGGGTGGGCTTCTCCAGGGCGGCCTTCGCTCCGTACGGCTGGCCCATGCACAGCTCAGGGCGTAGCCGGGCCCTTTGCCCTGCCGGGCAGCTCTCGGCCGAGGGGTTTCCCCAGGGGCGCCGAGGGGCCGATGGCCTCGCCGCACATCTGCTGCAGGTGAGCCAGCTGGTGCTGGTTCCAGGCTGCCACTTGCTTCATTTCGCTTTGGTAGGCGGGAGGGCCGCGCGCCAGAGGCATCCCCATGGCGGCAGCGGGCGGGACCGTCGCGGCATGGTCGCCCGGGTTCCCCATGCCGCAGGAAGGCAGCGGGGTGGGGACGTTGTGCGCGGACACCCGGCTGCTGGCACTGATCAGGAGGTTGCGGCTGATGGGGCTGGGGTTGGCGATCTGTCCCTCGCAGACTGAGGTAGCGCTGGTGCCCGTGCGCGCCTGGCAGAACTGGCTGATCTGGTGCACGATGCTGCTCAGATCCGGCGGCTGGCTCTGCTGCAGCGTGGCAGCCATGGAGAGCGGGATGGTTGAGGTAGAGACGGTCACATTCGGAGGGGCGTCGGCGTCGGCCATCTTCCTGCCCAGGTGCATGCCCGTCAGGGGCGGCGGCGGCGGCTGCTGCGGCGGCAAGTGGTTGGTGGGGTGCTGCTGCTGCGGCGGCGGCAGAGGCTGCAGCTGCTGCAGGCCAGGGTGGGCCACGTTCTGCGGCGGCTGCAGGCCGGGGGGCACCCCCTGAGAGTGGAGGTGCTGCAGGGCCTGCTGGCGGGCCAGCGCCTGGGGGTGGGTTAAAGTGCTAGGTGCCGCGTAGGGGACCGAGGGGGTTCATCATGGCTTCTGGCAGCAGGCGGCTCCGCTTCCCGTCAAAGTCCTTGGCGACCCCCTTGGCCGGGGACCGGACGATGGCCAGGAGGCCTGTTCTCACGGAAGCCTGAGACGGCGGGTAAGGGCTGTACCTCTGCCCAGAAGTGTCCAGCCCGTTGACAGTGCGGCGCAGGTGTTTCCGCTGAGGGACCTTGATGCTGTTGGGGAAAATTTTGATGGTCAGAGGGTGGTTGGCTACCTTCTTAGCATACGCGTCCAACTCTGCTGGAGTAGGGTGCTGTGCGGCTCTCATTTTCTGTGGAGTGTCCCCTGGTTGGGGAAGGGGAGGGGGGAGGGAGAGAAAGTCAGAGAGACAGAGAGAGCGTGAGAAAAAGGGAGAAAAAGGAAAGAGAGAGAGAGAGAGAGAGAGAGAGAGAAAGAGAACGAGAGAAAGGAGCCATCAACACCGACTGAGTCAGCAGTCAGCGCCGGCTCTTCAGAACCTCAGAACTGCCCGGGGCCGAGCTCGAAAGTTGGGGGGGCTTGGGGGGAGCTCGCCCAATATCGGGGGCCCAGCAGGGTATTGTTAAAAAAAAAAAAAGGGAGGGGGAAAAGGCCCCTGGCATGACTGAGCGCCATGGCCATCGGTGGAGTCCCGCTCGTCCCCTCTCGGTGTTTGGGCCGTACCCTTGGGACCCCGTGGGCTGCAAGCCCCCTTCTCAGGGGC
>NC_142009.1:2025616-2063116 GCF_049901735.1 Notechis scutatus
CGAATGTTTCACTGAGCGACATAAATTTGAGGCTCCCTTAAATTCCCTGTTGAGAAGCTGAGTCAACGGGGGAATCTGGGTTCACTTAACAACCTTTTGATTAACTTAACTGCAGTGTGCTCACTTAACAACGGTGGCCAGAAAGGTCCTTGAAATGGGGCAGAACTGACTTAACTACTCTCTCGCTTAGTAACAGACGTGTTGGGCTCAAGGGTGGCTGTTACCCGTATGTGCTTTGATAAAGCCCTGACTTGACCCAGCCGGGGTTTCCTTTTCAGCGGAATTAGGACATAAAATTTACGACAGGCCTACTAGGAGCAAGAGCTTCGCTGGAGGAGGAAATACAACAGATTGCAAAGCCCGGAGGGGAGGCGTCACGTTGTCCGGCAAAGCGAGGTTTCAAAGGTGCTGCAGCTAAAGAATTAGAAACGCCTTTCCAGGCCTGGAACATGAAACCACTCAGCGGAGGAGAAGGACCCTCCATCTTGCAGGAGGAGGAATAAGCTGGGATCAGGAAGTCGGCCTTCTTTTCATGAGGAGGAGGAGGAGGACCAGGGGCGGCACGAAAGCACCTTCCCCTATTTGAGGGGCTACCAGAGAGAAAGGGGTGTGTGTGAGCGGGTCAGGCTATTCTCCAAAGGCAGGGCAAGAAGCAACCTGGAAGGAGAGAAATTTCCTGTCGATGAGAAGCATTAATCAGCTTCTCTGCAGAGGTTGTGGCTGCTCCAACGCTGGAAGCTCTTAAGACCAACCCGGACAGTCACTTGTCTGGAACGGCCTTACAGTCTCCTGGCTTGAGCAGGGAGTTGGACTAGAAGACCTCCAAGGTCCCTTCCAACTGTTACTCCAATACTGGTATCTAAAGGGCTTCCCCAAAGAAGGGGGGGTCAAGCTATTCTCCAAAGCCCCCCGAGGGCAGGACGAGAAACAACTGACCAAGGAGAGAAGCAACTGAGAAAGGAGCGAGAAGGAATTTCCTGACAGAAAAATTCATCGGTGGATTATTCAGCCTCCAAAAGTTGTGAATGCTCCATCACTGGGAGGTTTTGAAGAAGAGGCTGGATACTCTGTTTGAAATGGTACAGGTAGTCCTTGACTTACAACAGTTCACTTAGCGACTGTTCAATTCCAACAGCACTAAACAAAATGACTTAGGACCATTTTTCACACTTGCGACCACGGCAGCCTCCCTATGGTCACCTGATCAAAATTCAGATGCTTGACAAATGTCTCATATTTATGACGGTCGCAGCGATCCTGGGGGGGGGGTGTCACATGATCCCCCTTTGCGACCTTCTGACAAGCAAAGTCAAAGGGGAAGCCAGGCTCACTTAACAACCTTGTGACTAACTGTGGCAAGAAAGGTCGTAAAACGGGGCAAAACTCACTTCATCAATGTTTCGCTTAGCAGCAAGAACTTCGGGGCTCAGTTGTGGTTATTAAGTCAAGGACTACCGGATTGGGTGTCCTGCTTGAGCAGGGGTTGGACTAGATGGTCTCCAAGGTACCCTTCTAACTCTTGTTATTCTTTTTCCTATTCTATTTTCTATTTGTGTCCAACCTTGGGAACTTTTAAGACTTGTGGACTTCCAACTCCCAGAATTCCCCAGCCAGCATAGACCTAACAGAGTTGGAAGGGACCTTGTAGGTCATCTAGTCCAAACCCACCCAAACAGGAGACCAATTCTTGGTCCACAAGTCTCAAAAGTTCTGTTTATTTTCGGCAGGCAAGAAATAAAAAAATAAAAAAAGGACTGCTGCACACAGAGGCTCTAGCTGCCGCCACCTTTTCCTACCGCAAGGACGAGCCAGGTCGGCCTGGACTTGATGGGTTCTTCCACTTGGAAACCAGATAGTGATGCGGCCAGCAATTCAGTTACAGAAATTTAATCCAGGGTTGGGACGTGATCCTACGCAAGCCAGCATCCTCCATTTTGCTCACAGCTTTTTGCTGAATTAAGAAAAACTGCCGAACTGAGATCAGGTGACTCACGAATGCCAACTCCCCTCTTGCAACTGTTATCCAGGAAAGGATTTAAGGGCACGTGAGGGACGCTGCTTCTCCTCTGACAACCTGCCCCAGCCTCTCGCCTCTTGGGGGCAAATCCCAGCCCCCCCCAAAAACTTGCTTTAAAAGGAGGAAGGAGGAGGAGGAGGAGGAGGCAGGGAAGAGGACTTCAGGGATCAGCAATCGAGGCTGACTTGAAGGCATCCAAAAATAAACTTAATTACAAGAAAGGCACAGACGAGGGGCGATCCTTCCTGCCTGCAGGCTTTGCTGGGAGAGGCCCAGTTTTCGCACTGGGCTCCCAGCCTCTCCCCATGGGGAGAATCCCGAGGGGAAGACTGCCCCTGCTCCACCAGAGGTCATCCTGAAGAGCCTCCGTACACAGGGAGTCCTTGACTTACAACAGCCCGTTTAGTGCCTGTTTAAAGGTGAAAAAAGTGACTTATGGCCGTGTTTTTTCACACTTATGAACCTTGCAGCATCCCTGGGGTCACGTGGTTTATATTCAGACGATTGACAGCTGGCTCACAGTGTGGGGGGTGGGGTGTCACATGGTCCCCTTTTGCAACCTCCTGACAAGGAAAGTCAAGGGGAAACTAGATTCACTTAATATTACCGGTGTCAAGAAAGGTCGTAAAACGACTCGCTCAACCAACAGCTCCCTTGGCAACGTGATGTTGGGCTCAGTTTGTGGTCATAAGTCGAGGACTGCTGCAGTCTTACAAGGGAGTGGAGCAGGCCCAACGTTTGACTCCGATCCTGGCAGCAGCAGGAACGAGGGGAGGGAGGGAGGGGAGGAGAGGCGGCTCCAAAGAGGGGAGGAACCGGGCTGGCAACTGGCTTTTCCAGCCAGGCTCGCCCTGGGACAGAAACGGCCTCTGCTGCCCCAGATTCACACAGGCCTCGGGAAGTGGGGGGAGGCCTGGCTGGAAGGCTTGATTTTGGGGAGGGGAGGGCAGGTAAAGCAGATCAGGGTGGTGGTGGGGGAAAGGTGCATAAACTTTGGGGTATTGATCCTGAATTGGGAGACCCCTCCCCTAGAAGAGGCTGGACCGCCATTTGTCAGAAAGGGTGTAGGGTCCCTTGCTTGGGTGGGGTGGTGGTGGACTAGATGACCTCCAAGGTCCCTTCCAAATCTGATTCTCTGTTAAATGTGTTAATCTCCCCTCCCCCACGGACGGAGGAACCAGGTTTTGTTCTGGCTTGCAAGGCCCAGGAGGAGGAGAAGCAGCTCTGGGAAAGAGGCCCTGGTCCCTCGCCCCCAGCCCCAATTGGGAAGCTGGGGAGGGGGGCAGAAGAGCCCCACCCAATTGGGGCAGGAAGGAGTCACTCCCCCCCCACAAAGCGGCAGGAGGAAAATAAGGGGAGAAGCTTTTGAGAATGGATCCCGGGGACCCCTTTGCCCCCACCCCGTATTAAGACTTTAGGAAGGACCAGGAAGCAGCTCTGGGGGAGGAGAAAGACCCCCCCCAAAACTCCCCCAGTGGGGGGCAGGAAGGACCCACCGAGCCTGCCCCAATACACCATATAAAGGGGGAAACCAATAGGGTTTGGGGTACCGATCCTAAACTGGGAAGCCTCCCCCCCTTCACGTTTCCTGGATCAAGGAACCTCGTCCCCTTTTGATTCTCGAAACAAACCGCCCCCCGCCCCACAAAGGCGGCCAGGAAAGACCCACAGAGCCTGCCCGCCCCCAGAGCTACAGGGGGGATAAGGGCTGTTTTGGGTACCGATCCTGAACTGGGGCGGGAGGGGAGCCCCTTCGCCCCTCCCCACCCGCCCCAGGGCTTTATCCTGGCCCAGGAAGCAGCTCTGGGGAGGGAAAGACCCCCCAATTGGGGGCAGGAAGGATCCACGGAGCCCGACACCCCCCGTTCCCAGAGCTTATGGGGTGGATAAGGCTGGTTTGGGTACCGATCCTTAAGTGGGGGAGGGGAGACCCCCTTCGCCCCTCCCCGCCCGGATCAAGGCCCAGGAAGCAAGACCCCCCCAAACGCCCCCAAAACGGGGGCAGGAAGGACCCCCCCCGAGCCCGCCCCCCCGCACAGCCGCAGGACAGGGCCTGGTTGCAGCCGGATGGCCGCCCTTCCTGCCTCGCCCTCCAGGCCTGCATTGCCCCCCCCCCCGCCACCCCATAGAAAGGGGAGCCCCCTCCCCAAGCGGACTTCCAAGGGGAAGGAAAAGCCCCTGCCCCACTTGGCCAGGGGGGCTAAGGGGGCGGGGCCTAATTGCGCCCCCGGGACGCCCGCGAAGGGAAGGCGGGGGAGGGGAAGCAGGCGAAGGGCCTAGTGGGGGGGCAGTTGAGGCCGACCGGAGTGGGGGGAAGGGGAGAAGGGCCTCCGCCTCCGAGGGTGGGGGGCTGAGGGTCCCGGCGCCCCGGCCCGCTCACCGTGGGAGCCCCGCCCGGCCCTCATGGCGGCGCCGCCACCGCCGCTTCTTCTTCTTCTTCTTCTCCTTCTCCTTCGCCGCCGCCTCGTCACCCTCAGAGCCGGCTCGGCCGCTCCCTTCTGAGCATGCGCCGCGGACGCCCCCCCCCACCTTTTCAAGGGAAGGTCAGAGCGGAGGGAGAGCGGCGCTGCAACACTTCCGGCGGCCTCGAGGAGGAGGCGGGGGGAAAAAGGGAGGCCCGGGCGGCCAATGGGGAGGAAGGAGGAGGAGCGACGGGCGCTGCCGATGTCGCTCTTGCTCCCCGCGTGGTTAGGCGGCCGAACTGCACCCTCGTTTCCTTTTCCCCGGGGCTGGGGAGTGTGGCTCCCGTCTACGCACGCGCGCCACCGCTTCGAACGGAGAGGCGCGGCCCTTTGGCCCGCAGCCTGAGATTTCCGGACTCCAGGCGTTCTTCCGCCACTCCAAGCGCCGAGGATACGCCGAGGCCGAGCTTCTTCCTTGCGGGCCTCGCGCTCTCATTCCAATCATTCCAGGCCTCCCGCCTTACTACCTTCTAAGGCAGGGGTGTCCAACCTTGGCCACTTTAAGACTTGTGGACTTCAACTCCCAGAATTCCTCAGCCAGGCTGAGGAATTCTGGGAGTTGAAGTCCACAAGTCTTAAAGCGGCCAAGGTTGGACACCCCTGTTCTAAGGGAGATAGAAGAGGGCGATCGAGGCGGATGCCTAACCGCCTCGCTGGAGACGGGGAGTGGGGCCAAAGGAGCCGTGAATCTACCTCAGCCGGGACTGTCAGAAGGGTCCGAGGACAGAGAACTTGCCGGCGGCAATCCCGAGAGCGAGCCGGGAGGCCAGGACGCCATTTTGAGCGGCTGAGACTTGTGGTGCTCAGCTGGCAGCAGTGAGGAGGAAGTTCCCGAGGAGCCTGAGCTGAGGGCCAGTGAGCACAGGACGATTCATAGAAGAGCAGCACCTTTTGGCGACTGGGGAGCAAGAATGCAAATGAATGGCCCCTCCCTCCAGGGACTATAAGCCTGGTTTCAAAGGGTCTTTGCTCTGTAGAAGGCGAAAATGTTCTAAAGAAGCTCTAAGGACCCAGCATTGTGTGTAGAGATACTGGCTTATCTGACGAATTCTGTCCAGGCTTTTCTGGCTGCAAGCCATCTTTGATCTACAAAGAAGTTTATTTCTTAAGATTAAAGCTGTGAGGGTTTCATTTGCTGGGTTTGTCTGTGTTTGTTCTCCGGGAACCCGGCTGAGTCAGAACAGCGGCCTAGAATGAACAGCATGGAATGAGCTGTGACTGGCGGAGAGTGTGATTCTGAACTGCAGAGCAAGAGACGGAATTGACAGAGGGCGATCCTAAACATCCGAAAAAGAGCCGGGACTGGAGGAGAGCAGGAGAGTGTGATTCTGAACGGCCGTGAATCGCAGAGAACTGAGGAGACTCACGGAGAATCGATAGACCCTACCTGAGAAGAATAATCTCCCAAACAGTCTCCCATTTAAATCACCCAGCCGATGAGTCAGCCTGCATTTAAATCCCCACTCAGCTGGTTGGACAACCTCCACTTAACCCCCACCCAAATCTCATCCATTCCAAACTCCCAAGTAGATGATTGGAGAGTTCATTGAAATCTTCTCCATTTGAATCTATCAAGCAATACTTCTCCTCCACTATTTCAACCTAAGACCAATTGAAGAATGCTTTGTCTAAAATTGATACAAAGAATGTAAACACTAAATCTGTTTATTGAATTGAAGATTTCTGTCTTGTTACTGTTGATTGTGTTTTAAAGACCTTTTGATTTGTTCTCTACAAAACATATCCACATCATTAGACGTCACCTATCCATTAATTGCTGTTGTATTTTGGTTTGCCAATGCCAGCAAAACCCAAACCAAAACAAGAAAAAACCCCAAGACCCCCAACCATGCCGCTTCTGATGTCTTGACATAGAACCAGCCCACCCTGCCTGTTACCAAACAAAAGCCTAGCTGATATGGTTAAACATACTCTTTCGATTCTCTACCCTTCTGTCAGGAAGCGGCCCTTCCAAAGAAGGCACACGAGATCAAACCGAAGGCTTGGACCACCTATGATCTAAGTGCTAGAGCCCACTGCAACTACATAGCCAAAAAGGCATTAAGAGTTGTTAACCTAATCCTAATGTAGCTTTTTTCTGGTAATATCTGCCACTACTAACTAGAGCATACAAAACATTAGCTGTAGACCAATACCGAATACAGTTCATCAGTCTGGAAACCCACATTACGTATCTGATATTAGCACAATTGAGAAAGTCCAGAAATATTTCACAAGAAGAGTTCTCCACTCTCTACTCAAGTAGAATACCTTATGCCACTCCAGACTTGAAATTTCTAGAACTAGAAAAACCTTGAACTACGCCTTCGCCTTCGGTCTGATTTAAGCATGGTATGGCAAAAATCATACATTACAATGTCCTACCTGTCAATGAATACTTCAGCTTCAACCATAACAACACAAGAGCACACAATAGATACAAACTCAATGTTAACCGCAGCAAACTTGATTGCAGGAAATACGACTTCAGCAACAGAGTGGTCAATGTCTGGAATACTCTACCTGACTCTGTGTTTCTTCCCCAAACCCCCAAACACTTTAACCTTAGATTGTCTACTGCTGACCTCACCCTTTCCTAAGAGGTCTGTAGGGGTTGTGCATAAGCGCACCAATGTGCCTACCGTCCTTGTCCTATTGTTTTTTTATTTTTCTTATATGTATCAATTTCATGTACTCATAACTATGTTTATGCTTATACCTGTTATAATCGCTTGACAAAATAAAATAAAAATAAATAAAAATAAAGGCAGGGGTCTCCAGCCTTAGCCATTTTAAGACTGGTGGACTTCAACTCCCAGAATTCCTCAGCCAGCTTTGCAAGATCGGTCATAAAAACGTGGGCAAAAGTGTCTCATTTATCAACAGAAACATTGAGCTCAATTGTGGTCGTAAGTCAAGGACTCAACCTGAACCTTGACTCTAAAATAGGAGAAGGGTCTTTCTTATAAAATCCATTTATTTTGGCCACTAAATAAAAATAACCTCCTATGTCCTTTTGATTTAAAGTGGAGTCAAAATTTTCCTCAGATAACACATAATCAGAGATGGAAGGGACCTTGGAGGTCATCTAGTCCAACCCCACCCCCGCCCCAAGCAGGAGACCCTACATCATTTCTAACAAATGGCAGTCCAATCTCTTCTTGAAACCCCAAGATACCCAAGCTTTTTTGTAAGCTGAGCAGATATATTGATTCGTGAGTTGAAATAATTTATTTGAAGTATAAACGCATGTAGATTTTTCTGAGCTTTATTTGCCCTTGAGATTTAGCTAGGCTGCCCCCAACCTGTCATGCCCCTGTCGGAGTCTGAGAGGAGGAAGATGAACAGCTGACAGGGAGCGGGAGCTCCATTGGCTGTGGAGGAGGCTGGGGAAGGGCAAAGTCCGCTGGGCAGAGCAGGAGAGAGGTAGAACAAGGAGAGGGAGTTCAGAGGAAGACCCAGGCCCAGACCCTTTTCATCCTAGGACATGCAGGGAAGAACGGAGAAGGAGCAACATGAGTTGCATGGCTTACGGGGGAGGACAGGGCCCTGATTCCTTTCAATAGCCACACCTGGGAAGCGTTTAAAAGAGATGCAAGCAGAGTGCGGCAGTTGCTGGGAACAAACGTGAATTCGAAGGTTGGGAGATTGTGGGAAGCCCGAAAAAAAACTTTTTAGATTCGGGATCCCACAGATGTGCCAGGTGCTATCCTAATAAAGGTACTTTTGGGATAGGTCTGTCTGAGTTAGATTGGAATGGAGCAGGGGTCGCCAACCTTTTGGACCTCAGGGACCACCAAACTCATAATTTTAGATCCCAGGGACCACTAATTGGTTCTGTGGGCATGGCCTAGTTTGTGGGTATGGCTTGGTCATGTGACTGGCTGGGCATGGCTTGTATGTAAATATAAGTATTTATATAAATATTGAATTTTTTTTATTAAAAAAGAGCAACTTTTACCCAAAATCAGGCAAAGCAGGCAGGCAGATTGAGTTGCTCACAGAATCACAGATTCACTCAGAGATCTATCTATCTGCCATCTGCTAGCTCAGTCTGTCACATAAAATTTGCTAGCAAGCAAACTCACAAAATTAACTCACAACACACCATGCATGTAAATATTGAATTTTTTATTTTTTTAAAAAGAGCAACTTTTACCCAAAATCAGGCAAAACAGGCAGGCAGGTTGAGTTGCTCACAGAATCATTCAGTGATCTATCTATCTGCCATCGGCTAGCTCAGTCTCTCAAATTCGCTTGCCGTGAGTCTGCACTGAACTTGCTTACAAGCAAACCTTCAGTCCTAAGGGAAGTTCGGCTGTACTTAAAGCAGAGGCGAAGATCTAAAGACTAGCTAGAAAGCAAGAAATCCAACCAGACCGTTTCTCTGACCAGGAGCCTCTTTTTATTGCAATTCAATGAACCCCTAACACCCTTTAACTCACAGAGCCAACAAGCCTCGCCTTCCTCTCCCACTCCATGCCTCCCTCTGGATGGGCATAGGTTTCACCCAGACGCCATCGGTGGGGTGTACGGTGCATGCGCCATAATGTGCCTGCCGCCCGTGAGCAGCCACTGGCGTGAGAGAGATTCCTTTGCCAAGTGGGAAAAATGGCTGACGAAGGACCCCCTTTAACGCAGGGGGAGGAGGAAGTTATTCCAGCTGCGCCCAAAATCTGCCCAGAGGTGCTTGAAAAGGCGGCCGGGTGTGTGTGTGTGTGTGTTTCCAGCCTCTTTGCCAGGCAGGGCAAGAGTTCCATACTCCCAAGAGTCAAAGGGGCAAGGTGGCACCGCGTTTCTTCTGCCAACCAAGGAATCCAGAGGGTGGGCCTTGGCTTGGAGCTGCCGGCCAGCAGCTGCCCACCGCCCCAGAAGCCCTTTGGGTCCCTGAGGCGGGAAGGAGGGGGCTCCACTTCTGCCCCGAGGGAGAGGGGTGGGGTGGGGGGGCTTTCAGAGTCCAGTTAGCGCTTGGGCCAGACAGGGGCAGCGTCCGAAAAGAGACCCATCCTCTCGGGGCGGGCGGGGCTCACTCCTTCAGCTGGACGGAGAGCTTCAGCTGCACTTCACACAGGAAGGCGTTCATCAGGTCGTAGCCGGCCTCGGTGGCGATCTTGCTGATCACCTGGCCCTGAGGGCCAATCAGCATCTTCTGCAGGAGGAGCAGAGAAGGACCTTCAAGTCAGCCCATCACCTCTTTCACCCACTTCTGCCTCCCTCCCCCCTTCATTCCTTCCCTCCCTCCCTCTCTTTCCGTCTCCCCCTTTCCCTTCCTGCCTACTTGCCTCCCACTTCCCTCCCTCCCTCCCTCCCTTTCCATCTTTCCTCTGACTCCTTCTTCCTTTCTTTTTTATCTTCCTTTCCTTTCTCTTTTTATCTTCTTTTCCTTTCCCTTTTTATCTTCCTTTCATTCCTCTTTTTTATCTTGCTTTCTTTTCTCTTTTCTCCCTTCCTTTCTTTTTATCCTTTCCTTTCTTTTTATCTTCCTTTCTCTTTTTTTACTCTTCCTTTCCTTTCCCTTTCTAACTTCCTTTCGTTCCTTTTTATCTTCCTTTCCGTTTTATCTACCTTCCCTTTCTTTTATCTTCCTTTCTTTTTCTTCCCTTCCTTTCTTTTTATCTTCCTTTCCTTTCTTTATCTTCTTTTCCTTTCCCTTTTTATCTTCCTTTCATTCCTCTTTTTTATCTTGCTTTCTTTTCTCTTTTCTCTTCCCTTCCTTTCTTTTTATCCTTTCCTTTCTTTTTATCTTCCTTTCCTTTCTCTTTTTTTACTCTTCCTTTCCTTTCCCTTTCTAACTTCCTTTCGTTCCTTTTTATCTTCCTTTCCCGTTTTATCTACCTTCCCTTTCTTTTATCTTCCTTTCTTTTTCTTCCCTTCCTTTCTTTTTATCTTCCTTTCCTTTCTTTTTTATCTTCTTTTCCTTTCCCTTTTTATCTTCCTTTCATTCCTCTTTTTTATCTTGCTTTCTTTTCTCTTTTCTCTTCCCTTCCTTTCTTTTTATCCTTTCCTTTCTTTTATCTTCCTTTCCTTTCTCTTTTTTTACTCTTCCTTTCCTTTCCCTTTCTAACTTCCTTTCGTTCCTTTTTATCTTCCTTTCCCGTTTTATCTACCTTCCCTTTCTTTTATCTTCCTTTCTTTTTCTTCCCTTCCTTTCTTTTTCCTTTCCTTTCTCTTTTATCTTCCTTTCCTTTCCCTTTCTAGCTTCCTTTCGTTCCTTTTTATCTTCCTTTCCCGTTTTATCTTCCTTTCCTGGCTGGGGAATTCTGGGAGTTGAAGTCCACCAGTCTTACAGTGGCCAAGTTTGGAGGCCTCTGGGGAATTCTGGGAGTTGAAGTCCACCAGTCTTAAAGGGGCCAAGTTTGGAGGCCTCTGGGGAATTCTGGGAGTTGAAGTCCACCAGTCTTACAGTGGCCAAGTTTGGAGGCCTCTGGGGAATTCTGGGAATTGAAGTCCACCAGACTTACAGTGGCCAAGTTTGGAGGCCTCTGGGGAATTCTGGGAGTTGAAGTCCACCAGTCTTACAGTGGCCAAGTTTGGAGGCCTCTGGGGAATTCTGGGAGTTGAAGTCCTCCAGTCTTAAAGGGCCAAGTTTGGAGGCCTCTGGGGAATTCTGGGAGTTGAAGTCCTCCAGTCTTAAAGGGGCCAAGTTTGGAGGCCTCTGGGGAATTCTGGGAGTTGAAGTCCACCAGTCTTACAGTGGCCAAGTTTGGGGGCCTCTGCTTTAAGTCAGGGGCTTCCTGTATTCCTTGTTGATGAATTTTACATTATGTTTAAAATGCTGTTTTTGTTTGTTTGTTTTCATCTTTTTTGGAACTGAAATCCGCCCACAGCCATTGACTGAGATGGGCAGCTGCGGAAATAGAATAAATAAATAAACTGTCCTGAAATGCATTCTCACCCCTAACACCCCCAAAAAAAGAGGAGAGACCCCCAGATTCAAATGCTCACCACGTATCTCTCCTTTGGGACCTCCAAATTCTGCACGATCTGGAGCTCCCCAGCTGGGCCCTCTTCCCAAAGGGCTGTTTTCTGGAAGAAAAGACAAAGGCCGCCCCCGTAAGTCTGCCATGCACCTGACGGGCAAGGAGGGCGGCGGCTGGGGAGCTGCAGGCACTGACGCTCACCTGTGTCACCAGGTAGGGCACTTCGTGGGGCAGGTGTTCCAGGAGTCTGGCCCGGATGAGGTTAGCGCAGATCTCCTGTGGGGACTGGCTGGTCAGGACGTCGCTGTGGTACTCCCACGGGCCCGGCTGGGCTTGATTCAGGAGGTATTTCTGTGGGCACAAAGGGTCCTGGGTCACACCTGCTTGGAGCGGAGGGGTAACCCGTACAGCAGTTCATGTTCTGACCCAGGCTTCGTAAATCCTAATCAGGCACAAACTTATTTTGAAAACAAGGCTTATTTTATTGCAATGCTGGGAATTGTTTTCATTCCCAGCCAAATTAATCTCAAACAGTCCCCCAAGGTAGAATAGAATAGAAATTAGAATAGAATATACAGTAGAATAGAATAGAAATTAGAATAGAATAGAATAGAATAGAATAGAACAGAACAGAATTCCTTTTATTGGCCAAGTGTGGTTGGTCACACAAGGAATTTGTCTTGGTGCAAATGCTCTCAGTGTACATAAAAGAAAAGTGTACATTCATCAGAGTCAAGAATCACCAGGTGCAACACTTAATGATAGTCACAGGGTACAATAAGCAATCAAGAAGCTGCCCACATTGGACAAACACTGGCCTAGATATACAGAAGCTACTTAAATAAGCGGCGAAACATTTTTAAAGCAAACCCAAAAGTCCACCCGCCATGATTCAACTCCCAGATTGGCAGCCCTACAAACGCCACATACTGGCAATTTCCCCCAATTCGAAAGGAAACCCAGTTTTAAGCCGAAATGTTTTCTGCTCTTCTCTCTCCCCCCACCCACTTCTGTTTTATCCTGGCGAGGCAGGGATGAAACATTTCAATCAAATGCCTAAGGAGATTCTCAACCATCCAGGTCAGGGTTGTCCCAAAGGTGCTTTTCCAAAAGACAACTGGACTTCCTTCCGCTTTTTTGTTTGAAAACCTTTCATTTCTTCCTCTGAGAAGCTGCAGTTCTTCAGACTTCCGTCTGTCCATCCATCCATCCCCTCCCTCTAATTCCCATCTCTTCTCCCTCCCTTCCTTCCTTCCTTCCTTCCTTCCTTCCTTCCTTCCTTCCTTCCTTCCTTCCTTTCCTTTCCTTTCCTTTCCTTTCCTTTCCTTTCCTTTCCTTTCCTTTCCTTTCCTTTCTTTCCTTTCCTTTCTCCTTTCTCCTTTCCTTTCTCCTTTCCTTCCTTCCTTCTCCCTCCCATCTCCTCCCTCCCTTCTCTTTCTCCCTCATTGTCGGTTCACCAACACTGGAGGTTTTAAAGAAGAGATTGGATCACCATTTGTCTGAAGTGGTGTAGGGTTTTCCTGCCTCAGTAGGGGGTCGGACTAGAAGACCTCCAAGGTCCCTTCCAACTCTGTGATTCTGCCTGTTCTTTTCCCTTCCCTTCCCCTCTCCTCCTCTCTCTGAAGAACTGAAGAAGCTGCTTGGAGGAGAAGCAAAAGGTTTTTCCAGGAAAACAGCAATGTCCACTTGCCTTCTGGGAGAGCCCCTTTGGGAGAGCAAGCCTTTCCACCCCTTCCCCGTGGCCATCTGGGGCTCGAGGGCTGAGCCCTGGCCTCCTGGCGGGGGCCGCTCACGTGCCTTCAGAGTGTCCACCTCCTCCTCCTGCAATGCAGCCAACATGAAGATCTCCTGGAAGCCGGGCCAGCCTTTCTGGGCCTTGGAGCCCACCGGGGTCTCGTCCTCCTTGGCAGAGGCCCAGCCCGGCTCCTTCCCCGCGGGCTCCACAGGGGCTCTCTTGGGGGGCCTGTACAGAGGCCTGATCCCCAGCTTCTTTCCTCCAAAGGCGCCTTCGGTCAGCTCAGCCACCAGCTCCAAGAGGAGGCCCTTGTGCTTCACCAGATCCACCTGAGCCCGCAAAGGGGAAGGGAAACCAAGTCAGCTGCTTTACCCCGTTTCCCCAAAAATACGACCTACCCTGAAAGTAAGTCCTAGCTTGATTTCTACACATGCGCCCAATAGAAGCGCTACCCCCCAAAATAAGCCCTAATTAAGACCCCACCCACTCCAGAATGGACGGGTAACAATTAAGCCAGGGTGGGGATGCGGAGTGGTGGAGCCACCCTACTACTTACCTTTGGGCAGGTGTAGCCAGGCCTCGCACACCCCGACACCCTGCCTTGCCGGCCCATTTCTTCTGCAGCCAGCAAGGCTTTCTGAAGGCTTCTGGCGCTGATGACAAAGCTCTGGATCGATCCTGAAGGGTGCAGAGGCCTTCAGGAAGTTCCTTGCTGGCCACAGGAGTTCCAGAAGGCCTCTAACAGCAAAAAGGAGGCCGGGGGCGACGCACGCACAAGTGAGGTTAGTCAGTGGATGATACATCCTCCAAAAATAAGACCTGGTGCCTTTTTTTGGTGGCAAATATATATATATATATTAGACAGGGTCTTATTTTCAGGGAAATACAGGTAGCAAGTCACGGAAAGACAGAAAACGGACATGTGAAAAAGAACCGGTGATCCACCGAGCCAGCCCTTTGAGGGTTTTCTATTTATTATTTTTAATGATGGCCCTTTTTTAAAAATTACAGGAGGATTATTTATTTTATCTTTTGTTTCTTTACGCGTTCATCTTACGGCCCCCTTCAGATTGTATTTCAGTAAAACGGAACATGGATTAAAATGTTGGCGAGTGGGCGGGGGGGCGTTTGGGGATTGTCGTGTATGTGTGTGCATGTTTAGTCTGGTCTCTGCGAGTTATGTGAATTTCATTGTATGTATACAGTGTATATACGTACAGTGACAATAAAGAATTCAATTCCACTCAATACATGAAATAAATCATCACAATACAGGACAGATTGGCCAGCGAAAGCATTTTCTTCTGTGTTCTACAGTACTCAACGGTTACACCGTTGAGGTGTTAAGATTTCAGAACTGACCAGCAGCAGTAATAGCTGCCAGCTGCTGTAAGTCTGATGCAACTCTAAGGCTGATGAAGTAAGAATGGCTCAGCCTAATATGGGTATTTCCCTTTAAGACTGGGGATATATAAAGGCAGCCATTAGAGGGAATGTTCTCTCTTCTTGTGTCCGGTATTCATTGCAGAGTTTCTCCGTGTAGAGCAGGGGTGTCCAACCTTGGCAACTTTAAGCCTGGAGGACTTCAACTCCCAGAATTCCCCAGCCAGCAAAGCTGGCTGGGGAATTCTGGGAGTTGAAGTCCTCCAGGCTTAAAGTTGCCAAGGTTGGACACCCCTGGTGTAGAGTTAACAAGGTAATTTACCTACCATGTATATAACTGTTGTACATAAACCACAGTTAAATGTCTAAGCCTCTATGTGCCATGGTTTGCTCCCAGGTTGTCTCATAATGGTAGTCACACTGCAAACACTTTGACACACACGTGCCAGGCAATCCTCAATACAGGTAGTCCTCGACTTACAACAAGAGTTCCTTTAGTGACCACTGGAAGTCACAACGGCACTGAAAGAGGTGACTTACGACCGTTTTTCCCACTGAAGACCATTGCAGCATCCCCATGGCCACTGATCAAAATTGGCAACTTGGCAACTGACTCGTATTTACGACGGTCGCTATGTCGCTGGGGTCATGTGGTCCCGTTTGGCGACCTTCTGACGATAGTATAGTCAATGGGGAAGCCAGATTCGCTTCCTAACGGTATGACTTAACTTCTCAACTGCAGCGATTCACTTAATGACCGTGGCAAGAAAGGTCGTAAAATGGGGCACAAAGTCAGTTAACTGTCTCACTTAGTCAACAGAAATCTTGGGCTCGACTGTGGTCGTTAAGTTCAGGGCTACCTGTACTGAAGACCCCCACAGAACATGTATTTTGAGAATCACCAAATAACAGAGTTGGAAGGGACCTTGGAGGTCTTCTAGTCCAACCTCCCTAGGCCTAGACCATTCTGGACAAATGGCTGTCCAATTCTTCTTGAAATCCTCTAACGTCTAACCCATAACCTCGGGAGGGAAACGACTCCACCGGTTAATTGTTCTGTCACCAGGAGCCAAGGGGGCCTCTTTGGCTCGTGGGGAACCCAGAGATGGCAAAACAGGTTGATACCCATCCCCAGGCCAAAGTTATAGCCCAACAAACTCACCTTGTTCAAGACGAGGAGGCTGGGAACCTGCGGGAACTGCTTCAGGCAGTGAAGCACCTGCGGGTGAAGCTGATGCCGGGTGTGGCGATCTGAGACATCCACGAGGACCAGCACTTAAGGAAACAGGGAGGAAAATGAACTTTGGGCCAGCCACCTTGCCCGCGGGAGTGCAAAGGGACAGCTAGACGAATTTGTGGCACAAGCACGTGGCAGCCCTGCCACCTTCGCCTAATCACCGGCACGAAACCAGGGAATGGTATCTGATGGATGCAGGCCGAATCTCACCTAAATCTGCATCGTTCAAGCTGTCAAAGGGGTCAGACAGCATGGTCTTTTCCAGGTTGTGTCTGAAATGGAACACAGGCAAAGCGTCCGTCATAAAGTGAATACTTCTCCCCCTCCCCCCTCTCTCACACACACACGCAAGACCCACTGTCCAGGGCACAGGTGTCCAACCCTGACAACTTAAGACTTGCAAAACTTCCATGACTGGGGGATTCTGGGAGTGGAAGTCCACCCCTCTTAAAACACGCTGGCTGGGGGATTCTGGGAATTCAAGTCCACCCCTCTCTTAAAGCATGAATTCTGGGAGTTGAGTGTCCACGTCTTCAGGTTAGACTTCCTACCTTTTGCCTTTGGCAGCAGTGGTGAGGCCAGGGGTATCCAAGATAATCTAGAGAGAGAACAGGAATTTAAGCATGTTCAAACCAGGACAATATTTCCCTTACTTTTGCAGTGTTGAAAAAATGAAACTAACTTTTTACATCCAGGGTGTCTTGAGCTGTCACACTGACCGGCCTTGAGGAGAGTAGGACAACCTGGACAGTCAAGCTACTCCCTACAAATTGAAGTTTGCCTTTTGGTCAGGAGAGCCATCTCTTCTTAAAGGATTGGGGGGTGGGGGGGAAGGATCCACAATGTGATCCTTTAGATCAGGGGTCTCCAATTCTGGGAGCTGAAGTCCGCCAGGCTTAAAGTGGCCAAGGTTGGAGACCCCTGCTTTAGGTACCTGAAAAGACTCTTTTTCAGCTTCTGAAGCTGCCTCCCTTGGTGATCCACACAGTTGGAAGTTGTTACACACAGTCCTTGACTTACGACGGTTGCTTAAACTACAGGTAGTCTTCGACTTAAACCCATTCTTGGTGACCATTTGAAGTAACCGTGGCCCTGAAAGAGTGACATCCCTGTTTTTCAGAGTTATGGCTGCTGCAGCATCCCCCTGGTCAAGGTTTGCCTTTCGATATTGACAGAAAAACAGTTCCAACTCCTTCTTATGACGGCTCCTCACCAGCTGGGTATCCTCGGCTGTGATGACGCCTTGAGCGTTGCATCTGGTCGTGTGCACCTTACTGGAGACCGGCAGGATCTGCCAAAAACAAAGAAAAAACAACAACTCAGAATTATTTTAGATTGCGAGGCCTGAAGAGGAGGCATTATTTATACTTTAGTCCTCAACTCTTATGACCAGAATTGGGAGCAGAATTTCCATCGCTTAAGCAAGGCGGGTTAAGTGAGTCACGTGCAATTTTACCACCATTCCTGCCAGGGTTGCTAAGTGACTCACACTGTGATGACCCAAAGGGCGTGGCACAAAGGTAGCACAGCCAGATAATAAGTAAAGCTCCAACTTTGTCCCCAACGTCCTGGTTACCTTCCGGCCTGGAGAAAACTCTCTCAGGAACCTATCACAGCCTTTGGCTGCAGATTTCAAGTCCAAAACTTTAAACCATAAATCTAATGAAGGCAAGATGAGGTAGTTAATCCGGCAGAGCAAGATAAGGAGTTCCAGAAGTGAAGTACCAAGCAATAAATCAATACAGTTGGGAGAATGCCAGGAACACAGATAAGCCACTATGCCACAGAATAAATACATGTTTGTTCCCAGCAGCTGCCGCACTCTGCTTGCATCTCTTTTAAACTCTCTTCCCAGGTGTGTCTAATGAAGGGAATCAGGGCCCTTTCCTTCCCCGTAAGCCACGCAACCCATGTTGCTCCCTTCTCCATTCTTCCCTAGGATGAAGAGGGGGTGGGCCTGGGTCTTCCTCTGAACTCCCTCTCCCTTGTTCTATCTCTACGCTGCTCTGCCCGGTTGGACTTTGCCCTTCCCCAGTTTCCTCCACAGCCAACGGAGCCACACTCTGTTTGTCTTCCCTGTTTGTCTTCCTCCTCCTTGGAGTCAGATTCTTGGGGGGCAGGGCATGACACACACCTTCGCTAAGTGAACTGAGCTCCCCCAATGGATTTTGCTCATCAGAAGTTAGCGTCAGGACACCCCCCTCCCCCCATGTGGAACCCCCCGCCAGAATCGAGGCCTACCGTGGTGGGAAGGTCACCAGCGGCCGTGGTGCTCAATTGCTCAGTGAGGAAAGAACAGCTGCACATCACTTTTTTTCAGTGCCGCTGTGACTCTCCAATGGTCACTAAACGAGGACTACCTGTCGTGTACGGCTGAAGCGCTCACACCAAGCATTGGAGCCCCGCGGCCTTTACCTTCCGTCCGAGCAGCTGGTTCGACAGGGTGGACTTGCCGGCGTTGGGAGCCCCGATAATGGCCACTCTCAAGACTCTGGGGTTCTCCGGCTGATCAGGGCGGTGGAACAACAGGGATCTGTGATCACCTACAGGAAGGAACAGGGTAAAGGTTGAGTGGGTCACTGCGAGGGGTTCAAAGCCCCAGAGGCATTTGCACGCTCTAAATACGACGCCTTTGCTGGGGTGTGAAGGTCGCAAAAGGGGATCGCGGGGACTCTGCAGCTGTCATAAAGGCGAACCAATCGGCAAGAGTCCTAATTTTGATCACGCGACCATGCTGCCACCGTTGTAACTATGAGTCCGTTGCCAAGCACCTGAATATAAATCACGTATGCTGCAATGGTCATTAAGTGTGGAACATGGCCCTAAGACACTTTTTTCAGTGCTGTTGTAACTGCGGTCACTAAACGAACGGTTGTAAGTCGAGGACTGCCTGCAATCTTCCTTTCCTAGATTAAAAACAGGTTTCCCTGGACTTTCGAATGGTCACTAAAGGAAGGGTTGTAAGTCGAGGACTGCCTGCCCAAGGACGGGCTGGAAAAACCCTCTTTCCGGGGCCAAGAGGGGAAGAGACGCCGGCCTCAGGGACCCCCCCGTGCGGACCCCCCCTCCGCCAGGATCGAGGCCTACCGGGGAAGGCGCAGGCGGGCGGGGCGGCCGGCCCCCCCAGAGACGGGCCCGCTTCTCCCGGGGCGATCCCGGCCAGGTGATCCAGCGCGGAGTCGCGGCTCTGCGGGCGAGCCGGGGCGGCCCGGAGGGGCTGCAGGGGGCCCGTTCCCGAAGGAACCCAGCTTGCCTCCTGTCCCTTCACACCGAGTGGCCGCGAGTTCCTCAGGCTCAGAGCGCGGGCCGAGGCCGGCTCCAGGCGAGGGGAGGCGGCCGCGAGGAGCCGAGCCTGACGCACGGCCAGGCCCAAGGCCTGCCAGCCCAGCCTCGCCGTCGCCATGGTGATCTAGCGCCTCACGAAGCACCCTCGCTGGCCTGCGCCGCCATCTTGGATCCGGCAGCCGGAAGGACCTTCTGGGAGGCGAGGGAGGCGGAAGGAACCGACCACAGAGACGAGCGGTGAGTAGAGCGACGCGGGGGGGGGGAGCCGCGCAGAGGCGTCGGGGGCGTGGCCTCAGAGGAGGAGTGCCGCCGCCGCCCTTTCTTTGTGCGCTTCCATTGCAGAGCGCTCCCCGAGCATGCGCAGAACGTCGAGTTGGGGGGGCGTGTGTGCAGGGACTGGGTCACGTGGTGGAGAAGACTCGAGACAAAGTTCCTCTGAGCATACGCAGAGCGCATTCCAGACTTGCTTGATCTGTTTGGAGGTGGGCGGGTATTTTGTTAAGGGCAAATTCTTCAAATTCTCTCTGCAGCATCTCTACCCAGTGCCCTTCAGTACCTCTGAACATATGCAGAGTGCATTTCGGACCCTTTGATCTATATGGAGCTGGAGGGGGCTCTACTTTGTTTGCTTGGAGCAAGTGCTTCCAAGGCTTCAGCGGGTCTCTGCGGCACCCTTCCCCGCCCCCCCCTTCCAGTTTTTCTGAGCATATGCAGAGTTCGTCCCAGCCCTTTCAACGGAGCTGGGCTGTTTTGTTCCCTAGTTCAAGTGCTGCCTGAGTTCAAGGACTTGCATGCTCTCTGCTGCTCTCCGGTCCTCTGAGCATGCACAAAGTACCTTTTGAGTTTTCACCCTGTTTGACCTCCAGTCCCTTTTCTGCCCTGATTGCTTTCTTAGTGCAAGTGTTTCAAGCCGCCTGGGAAAGCCAAATAGCAATAGCCAGAGCCCTTAGACCAGGGGTGTCCAACCTTAGCAACTTTAAGACTTGTGGACTTCAACTCCCAGAGTTCCTCAGCCAGCTTTGCTGGCTGAGGAACTCTGGGAGTTGAAGTCCACAAGTCTTAAAGTTGCCAAGGTTGGACACCCCTGCCTTAGACTTATATCCCGCTTCACAGTGCTTTCCAGCCCCCTCTGAGTGGTTTACACTCAGCATCAGCCTCTTGCCCCCAACAAGGATGGAAAGATGAGTCAACCTGAAGCTTGGTGAGAATCGAACTGCTGGCAGTGGGCAGAATTGGCCTGCAATACTGCATTCTGACCAGTGCACCATCACAGTAGATAGATGGATGATGGGAGGATGGACGGGTGAGAGACAGAACTTAGCGATAGCCCTTAGGCGACATATACTACTTCACAGTGCTTTGCAGCCCACTCTAAGCGGTTTACAGAGCCCGCCTCTTGCCCCCAAACACTCTGGGTCCTCGTTTTACCCACCTCAGAAGGACGGAAGGCTGAGCCAACCTGGAGCCTGGTGGGATTTGAACTGCCCAATTGCAGGCAGCCGGCAGTTCAGCAAAAGTGACCTGCAGCACTGCACTCTCACCGCTGCGCCACCGAGGCTCAAAATCATCAAAACCGTAAAAAAAGCAAAAGTTAGAATATTTCGGACCAGGGATATGCGACACCCAGAAAAATGCAGCCATCCTCCAGGGAAAGATGGAAGACAAAGGAGGTCCAGGGAGAAGAAGGACATCATGGCTTCAAAATCTAAGGGTGTCAGGTGACGCTCCATTCAAAATCCAAGAAAGAAATACTTAAGACTCTTTTAATTAGAGAAAAAATATCTTTTACTGGAAATCAAGTGGTAGCAACAAAAGAATTCTGAATCTGAGAAAATAGGCGCGTAAATCACCTATACAAAGTAATGGCAACGTTTCCACCCCCAATAGTTCAATTGGTTCCTCCAATTAAAAGTTGTGTATATCATCATGTGGGCATCTCCAGGTGGTGATGAGGCTTCTGTCCGTTGACCTTGACATAGTTTGATAAAGGGTTGCAGCTGCGCATAGGATAGAAACCTAAGCAAGAATCTACCCCCCCCCCACAGTTTATACAGTTCTGATTTGTAACACCTCCAGCTCACTTCCCATAACCATTCTCCGCCTCCTCCCCCCATTACTTATGACAGCCGAAAGATGCAAAGCAAAGGGAGAAAATCTTGAAGGCTGACATTCAGCCCTCCTAAAAAGAGACGTTAGTCCTAAAAAAGAAAAAAAAAGAAAAGGTAATAGACAATATGCAGGTAACAGCAACATACTTATTTTCTTAGGGTTTATCAGGATATTTAGTACGAAATGCCTTGATAAGTGTAGGAGCTCTAACATCCTTCTCATTCACCCCCTCAGCCTGGGAAGGAGGAAAATGTTTCCAAGCAACTTCCAAATACTGGAGTCGACCCCTTCGTTTCCGAGAATCCAAAGTTTCTTTAACTTCAAAATGTTGTTCACCTTCAATCAGCAACGGTACAGGAGGATCAACCCGAGTTGGTCTCAAGTCGGAAGTAAGTTCAGGTTTTAATAAACTAACATGGAAAACAGGGTGGATCCGTCGAAGAGTTTTTGGTAATTTCAGTTGGACTCTGCCACAGGGTTTACAATTCGTTCAATTGAGAAAGGCCCAACATACTTAGGGCCAAGTTTTTTTGACTTTTGGGTGGTTTGCAAACATCTGGTGGATAAAAAGACCTTGTCACCCACCTGTTATGGTTTTTGTGGAGTTCTCTTTTTATCTGAAAATTTCTTATGAGCTTGATGTAATATTTGGTTTCTCAACTTCGGTGGCACATATAATTTGGCCCCCACCCATGCCAATCCATCTCTAAGCTATCGATCCATCCAATTGGCAAAAGGCTATGGGCGTTTTTAAGGTCTTTAGCCTTAAGCCCATTTTCTCCACTACCTCCGAGCTGATTACGCACCTCGTGCACCCAGAGTCTAACAAGGCCGGCATTTCCCCTTTGACTCCTGACGTGGGTACCCTTAATCTCACTGGAATGGTCATAGGGCCCTTGTTTGGACTTACCAGGGAGTCGTCTTCCGATTCGGATTCACTCTCTTCCAGGAAGGTCAGAGGTCCCAGCTCCTCTATCCCCAGAGGGGCGACCTCTACAACCCCTCCCGTCTTTAGCGCGGTTTTGCGAGGCTTGGCTGGGGGGTTTTCAGGTTTCCTCCCTCCTCTCTGCGCCCCCTTTGGATCCAACTTGACCCTGCAGTCTGCAATCCAGTGGCCCTCTTTTCCACATCGAAAACAGGCAGTGGATCTGGGTCTTGGCATCACTCCTCCTTTCGGAGGCTTAGGGGCCTCTTGGAAGCGTGGGGGGGACGGCTTGCTCCACCCAGAACCCCCCCTGCGTCTGCTTCTTCGGGTCAAATCTATCCCCACTTCTTCTGCCAGCAAGTACCACAGTTGCAAATCATTAGGGTCCCTTCTGCAGATACACATCTGGTATACGTCCTCATTTAGACCATCTTTATAGGCTTCTATCAGGACTTCCTGGGACCAGCCTCGGATATGGTACGCCAGCTGTCTGAACTCCTGGGTGTAGTCGGCCACTGACCTCCTCCCTTGATTTATGGTCTTCATCCTGATCCTGGCCTTTCGCTCCGCCAGTGGGTCCTCAAATCTTGCCCGCAGCGCGGCCATGAACAGGTTATAATTCCGCAGTTGGGGGGAGTTATTATTATACAGAGTCACCACCCACTCCGCAGCTGTTCCCTCCAGAGCGCTGATAACACATCTCACTTTGGCTGCTTCTGAGGAGAATTCCTCCCCGTATTCTTCCATGTAGCTCCAAACGTGTGCTAGGAAAAACCTCAAGTCTTTGGGATTTCCCCCATATTTCACTTCTAACGGAGGCAACTTGGGAGCTCTATGCCCTCTAGGAATTTCACCTCCCGCCGGGGCCCCCGGGGCTGCTGCTGGCTGTTGCGCTGGCTCAGGTGGATTTACGGGGTTGGGGGCTGCTCGGCTTCTCCTGGCTGGGGCTGCTCCCCCTTCTCCCTCATACCTTGGTGCAGCGTGAGGTTGTCCAAACGCCTCATTGAGGAGCTGCCTGGCTTGGTCCAGTAAAAGATCTCTCTTTTCCCTCTCTTGCCATGGCTCCTCTCTTCCACGCCGACGGGTAGCGGTCACTCCTGGAGGAGGCTGTTCCTCGGGATCCTCCCAGCCGACTCCCAGGGGCCACTTGGGTTTTACAGCTGGTTTTTCCATGGTGTTCACACCCCCTCGGAAGAAAATTTACTATTTCTCCGGGTGGGCTGGTAAATGGGAGATTCAGAATAATGTCAGGTGACGCTCCATTCAAAATCCAAGAAAGAAATACTTAAGACTCTCTTAATTAGAGAAAAGATATCTTTTACTGGAAATCAAGTGGTAGCAACAAAAGAATTCCGAATCTGAGGAAGTAGGCGCGTAAATCACAGATACAAAGCAACGGCAACGTTTCCACCCCAAATAGTTCAATTGGTTCCTCCAATTAAAAGTTGTGTATATCATCGTGTGGGCATCTCCAGGTGGTGATGAAGCTTCTGTCGGTTGACCTTGACATAGTTTGATAAAGAGTTGCAGCTGCGCATAGCATAGAATAGAAACCTAAGCAAGAATGTACCCCCCCAGTTTATACAGTTCTGGTTTGTAACACCTCCAACTCACTTCCCATAACCATTCCCCCTCCTCCCCCATTACTTATGACAGCCGAAAGATGCAAAGCAAAGGGAGAAAATCTTGAAGGCTGACAAAGGGACCAGTTTGGATAAAACTCAGCAGTACTTTTTCATGCGGCTGTTGGATCAAAATAGGATCACCAACACGATCTCCAACGTCTGAGGATGGATAGGGAAGGAAGAAGAAGAAGAAGAAGAAGAAGAAGAAGAAGAAGAAGAAGAAGAAGAAGAAGAAGAAGAAGAAAGAAGAAGAAGAAGAAGAAGAAGAAGAAGAAGAAGAGAAGGAGGAGAGGAGGAGGAGGAGGAGGAGGAGGAGGAGGAGGAGGAGGAGGAGGAGGAGGAGGAGGAGGAGGAAGAAGAGGAGGAGGAGGAAGGAGGAGGAGGAAGAAGAGGAGGAGGAAGAGGAAGAAGAGGAGGAGGAAGAAGAGAAGAAAAGGAGGAGGAGGAGGAGGAAGAGAAGAAGAGGAGGAGGAGGAGGGAGGAGGAGGAAGAAGAGAAGAAGAGGAGGAGGAGGAGGGAGGAGGAGGAAGAAGAGAAGAGGAGGAGGGGGGAGGAGGAGGAAGAAGAGAAGAAGAGGAGGAGGAGGAAGAAGAAAAGAAGAGGAGGAGGAGGAAGAAGAAGAGAAGAAGAGGAGGAGGAGGAAGAAGTGTTTCAAGGGCCTGAGCATTCTCTGGAGGGGCCCCCTCTGCCCTCCAGTTTCTCTTGTTAGGAGTTTGCATATGGAACTACCCAAGACAGTGACTTGAAAGCAGCAAAGAATGTTTATTCAGGTATTTGCAAAGAAAGGTGCACTAAAGGTGGACCAGGAAGGAAGCATGCATTCTTCCGTCCCCTGCACAGGTTCCGATAACAGATAATCAGAGTTGGAAGGGACCTTGGAGGTCATCTAGTCTAGTGGTTGCCAACCGGTGTGCCATGGCCCATCAGAAAAATTGGTGGTCCGCAGAGAAATGTCACCCCAGAGCACACCCCCCCAAAGCAATTAATCCAGGCTGCGCTGCCCACATGGCCCGTGGGAACCGTCCCTGCCCACTCACTCCTTACCTGGCAAACTTGCCTGCTAAGTTGCTATTTTTTAGTTTACTTTATTGTCCTTGCACCTTGTACAACGAAATCAAACACCATCTTCAGTGCACATCATGACCATGAAAATAAACACAAACACACACTCTTCACCCTTCACACATTGAACTGGAAACCCCTGACACCGCACCAACGCTGCACCATACAGCAGAATTCAACAGAGCTCCTGCCCTGGGATAGAAGCTGTTTTTCAGCCTATTTGTGCTTGATTTTATTATCCTGTACTGTCTGCCAGATGGTAATAGTTCAAAAAAAGGATTCCCAGGATGAGATGGATCTTTGAGAATGTTTTGAACTTTCTTAAGGCAGCAGGAGCTATAAAGCTCTTCCAAAGAGGGCAGAGGGCAACCCATGATACTCTGTGGGGTAGTGACGTCCACCCTCTGGAGCACCATCCTATCTGCCCCTGTGCAACTGGCAAACCCTACAGAGGTGCAGTCAGTTAAGATACTCTCTATGGTGCAGCGGTAGAAGGTCCCCAGCAGTTTTCCATCCAGTTGTTGTTTCCTGAGAAGCCTCAGGTAGTCTAATCTCTGCTGGGCCCTTTTGACCAGGGCTGCAGTGTGAGCCCCCCAGGTCAGGTCCTCTTTTAGGGTAACACCCAGAAACTTAAAACTGGCCACTTGCTCCACTCAGTCTCCATGGATAAGCAAGGGCTGGAGGTCTGATCTGTTCCTTCTAGAGTCCACTATAAGCCCTTGGTCTTATTGGTGTTGAGGACCAAGTTATTGTCTCCACACCACGAAAGCAACCGTTGGTCCACCTCATCTCGGTAGGCAGACTCACCCCACCCCTGGAGCTGAGTCCCACCACTGTTGTATCCTCTGCAAATTTAGCAATAGTATTACTAGCGTGAGCGGGAATGCAGTCATGCCCATAAAGAGTATAGAGTAAGCGATTCAACACGCAACCCTGTGGTGTACCCAGTGTTAAGGGCTGAAGAGGTGTGATTAATCGGACCCTCTGTGAGCGGCCAGACGGGAAATCCATAATCCAAAGGCCGATTTGATCAACCCCCAAGGGCCCTGTGTGGGCCGACCGTTCCCCCATGTCCCGTAAGAAGAAGAAGAGGCAGCAGACTCGAGAGGACTTGGGGGCCATGCTTTTATTTTCGCACAGGAAGATGGGCTACGGTGTCCTTGTGAGGCCGGGTGGCATCTTCTTGCCTTTGGGGTGCTGGAAGGAGATTTATCGGGCAGGGCAGAAGAACCCTTACCATTACTAAACTCAGTAATGGTAACGGTTTCGCTGACACGCCGCGTGGTTGGTCTTCCGAGACGTTTGTAGAGCGGTGGTCTTGCAGATCAGGGTGCAGGCCCTTCCCCTCATCTCCACCCCCACCTCCATGCATGAAAGGGGGCTGGACTAGAGGACCTCCAAGGTCCCTTCCGACTCTGTTATTCTATATTCTATCAATGGAGCTGCTCCCCGTGATAAGCTGAGCCTGATTTGCATCACTCAAAAACGCTTCAACGCTTTCCTGCGGCTGTATGCCTGGAGATAGCAGGGGGGTTGGGCTAGAGGATCTCCCCAGGGCCCTTCCAACTCTTTGTTATTCTGCCGTGCTGCTATTCTGTTATTAACCGAGGAGAGAACCAACCTGGAACTAAGGAGGAATTTCCCGAACAATTAATCAGTGGAACCACTCGCCACCAGAAATTGTGGCTGCCCCATCACTGGAGGCTTTTAAGAAGAGACTGGAAAGCCACTTGTCTGGAATGCTTTAGGTTTCCTGCCTGCGCGCGGGGTTGGACTGGATGACCTCCAAGGTCCCTGCCAACTCTGCTATATTCTGTTGTTATGCTGTTAGCAAGGTGGGCTGCATATTCAAGGGTCAAACAACAGCAGCCTAACCCCCCAGCTCTTTGGGAAGGACTGGATAGCTGGGTAAAATTGGCAAATCCAGGCTAATAATAATAATAATAATAATAATAATAATAATAATAATAATAATAATAATAATCTTACATCCTGCAACAATATGTTGGCTGTTATTAAAACAACGCCTGTCTATTCCAGGTCCTTGAGGAGGACTGGATAAGTGGATAAAATGGGCAAAATTATTTAATGTATTTAGATTTCATACTTCTGAACTGTAGATCAGAGGTCTCCAAACCTGGCCACTTTAAGACTTGTGGATTTCAACTCCCAGAATTCTCCAGCCAGCAGAGCTGGCTGGAGAATTCTGGGAGTTGAAATCCACAAGTCTTAAAGTGGCCAGGTTTGGGGGACCCCTGCTCTAGCTGGTTGTGCTATCCACCATATACCGTAACTCACAATTGGGCAACTATGGCCCCTTAATGATCTGTGGACTTCAACTCCCAGAATTCCTGAGCCAGCCAATATGGCTGCTTCAGGAATTCTGGGAGTTGAAGTCCACAAGTCATCAACAGGCCATAGTTACTCCCTCTTATCTTAGGACACGCTCCCTGGCATTTCCATTGATGGGAAACCTCCTCTAGGCAAACCGTCTGGTCTGGAAAAAGAAAAGAATTAAAAGATAGAAAATCCCACTTCCCCCCGGGGGCTTCTAGTCCACATTAAGGCATTAAGGGCTTCCTGCTTTCTGCTTGCCCCTTTCCTGCTGGCTCTCTCCTGTGAAAAACGCTTCCCTGGAGTAAAAATAAAACTCGTTTGCAGCCAAGGTGGAGATGCTTCAAGAGTGGAAAGCTGGAAGGCGCTTCGGATGGATCCAGGAGCTCCAGATAGTACATCATCTATACTGTAGTGTCCGATTCCAACTTACAGTATATGATGATATCCGAGCTGGAACCTCAGCAAGTCTTTTTTCTCTCTCAGGTAAAAATGCCTGCAGCTGGAAAACTGGGAGAAAGAGAGAGAGAGAGAGGAAAAAAAAAACCAGAGAAATTAGGGAGATAAATAACTTATTATCTTGTAAACAATTGACAAATCAAATAAATAAATAAAATAAATAAAAGCTAGGTTCAAATGCCCAATGGGGTTTTCCAGCTGTGCTCAGATTATGCTTTGCACCTGTATATCAATAAATAGTGGGGACCCAGGCGCTCTTCGGACCAATCTGCAAATTCCAAACTGAACTGAACTAAATTAAACGGAACTAAAACTATTCTAACCTAACCTAAACGGAAGCAAATTGAATTAAACCTGAACTAAATCTAAACCAAACTGAACCAAACCCGAAGCAAACCCAACCTAACCTAAAACTAAAATAAATCAAAATTAAACTAGAAAATAAACTAAATTAAATTGAATAAATTAAACTAAAATGAATTAAAATTAAACTCTAAACTAAACTAAATTAAATTGAATAAATTAAACTAAAATAAATTAAAATTAAACTCTAAACTAACCTAAATTAAATTGAACTAAACTAAATTAAACTTAACTAAACTAAACTAATATCGTAATTCCCTGGGCAGGAAAACAAAACCATTCCACTTATTTATTGGCCTAACATTTACAAAATTGATCGACAGGACAATTGCACTTCGCCTAAAGGAGCTGCTGTGTCTTTTGCTTTTCTCAAAGCTTTTTTATTCTTTGCAGCGGAACGAGGCTTCCCAGATCTTTGAAAGGCGGGCTGGATGGAAATGGAATGAAAATACACTTTTTCCCTACTGTTTCTACGCTTCAGAGAAACAGAATTAAAACATGATGGGCAGTATCCGCCTTGCTTCTTGCTTTGGGTTCTGGAGCGAAAGCCATTTAAGAAACCGCTCGCATAAAGAGGCTGTAAAATATTCCCAGGCGCATTCAAGCAACGTGAAATTCGAGAAATGTTTTGCATCTCCCTGAGACGGTCTGGAGGCTAAATCCTACGATGAACGGTTGTGGGAATTGGGCATGTCTAGTTTCAGGAAAGGAAGGACCGAGGGGTGATAGGACAGCATCTTCCAATATTTGAGGGGCTGCCCCAAAGAAGAGTTGGAGGTCAAGCATCAGAAGGAAAGACAAGAAAAAAGGGATGGAAGCTCATGAAAGAGAGGAGCCACCTGGAATTAAAGAGAAACCTCCGAACAGTGAGAACAATGAACCAGTGGAACTGCCTGCCACCAGAAGTCGTGGGTGCTCCAACACTGGAGGCTTTTTTCATTTGCCTGAAGGGGTGTAGGGTTTCCTGCCTAAGCAAGGGGTTGGACTAGAAGACCTCCAAGGTCCCTTCCAACTCTGTTATTCTATTCTATTCTATAGAAGAAAGGAAGGGAGAAAGGGAGGAAGGGAGGGAGAGAGGAAGGAAGGAAGATGAGAAAGACAAAGAGGAGAGGGGAAGGAGGGAGGGAAGGAAGGAAAGGAAGGAGGGAAGGAAGGAAAAAAAAGGAAAGAAGGTTGGAAACTAATCCGGGAGATGTCCCTTCCAATTCTATGATTCTATAACAGAATCACAGTGTTGGAAGGGTCCTTGGAGGTCTTCTAGCCCAACCCCCTGCTCAAGCAGCAGCCCCTGCCTAGACCCCTTTCAGACAAAGGGTTCTTCGTCAACCCCTCCAGCTTTGGAGCTGTCACAACCTCGAAGGGAAGATTTTGGGCAGGGGGTTGGGCTAGACGACCTCGGAGGTCCCTTCCAGCCCTAGGATTGAAGGATTCCATGCACAGGAGACGGAGATGCCCCCACATACTTCCAAGGTCACCCTTCACCCCCAGATGCTTCCGGGCACCAGGTCCAGAGGGGAGGGCAGTGCCAGGGCACCCTGGGAAAAATGTGTGAGCCCCCCCACCCCCCACCCCAGGGCCTGCCCCCTTCCCGGATGGGCACTTACCCTCTCGTGCACCTGGTGCTTCCAAGGGCAGCAGCATCGGGTGGGGGCCTCGGAAGGAGGCCCTTTTATAGCCCCCGCAGCCGGGCAGCCTATCTCCCCAGCCCTCCTGCTTGGCCCCTCTCCAAACCCCCTCCCCTTCAGACAGCCAGGAATCTCAAGGGCTCCGAGGACACCCAGGTGGGGCTGAGATAAGGCAGCTCCGGGCCAAGGGGGGGCCTCCCTCCCTCCCTCTCCTTCGGGGGAGGGTGGCTTCTGGTTGTCCTCCCCCACCCCGCAGCTCACCGGCTCAGCAGGTCTTTCTCTTTGGGGATCCCCCTCCCTCAGAAATGGTGGGTAGCTCCGTCACTGGAGGTCTCTAAGAAGAGGCTGGGCAGGCGCTTACCTGAAATAAGTGTAGGATCTCCTGCTTGGGCAGGGGCTGGACTAGAGGACCTCCAAGGTCCCTTCCAGCTCCTATTCTGTTCTATTTCTATTCTTTTCTATCCCCATTTTCTATTCTATTCTGTTCCTATATTGTATTTTATTCTTATTCTTACTCCTGTTCTATTCTATTCTATTCTATTCTATTCTATTCTATTCTATTCTAATCTACCCTATTCTATTCTTCCTTCCTTCTTCATTCTATTCTATTCTATTCTATATTCTATATTCTATATTCTATATTCTATATTCTATTCTATTCTATATTCTATATTCTATATTCTATATTCTATATTCTATATTCTATATTCTATATTCTATATTCTATTCTATTCTATTCTATTCTATTCTATTCTATTCTATTCTATTCCATTCCATTATCTATTCTATATTCTATATTCTATATTCTATATTCTATATTCTATTCTATTCTATTCTATATTCTATTCTATTCTATTGTATTCTATTCTACTCTACTCTACTCTACTCTACTCTACTCTACTCTACTCTATTCCCATTTTCTATTCTATTCTATTCCTATTTTCAGAAATGGAGGCTGGGGGTCCTTTGGGGCCACGGGGGTCTCCCAATGCCTCTGCCCAGGGGTTTTGGAAAGAGGGAGGCACGGTGGGGCCCCTGGTGCTCTCTGTGCCGGGTGGTTTTCTTGCAGACGTTTCATGACCCAGCTAGGGAACATCACCACTGCTGGAAGGGAGTGGTGTTTGCAGAGAGGAGGAGGAGGAGGAGGAGGAAGGAGAAAGGGAAGGAGGAAGGAGGAGGAGGACTGTGGGGTCCTTGGTGCTCTCTGAGCCTGCTGGTTTCCTTGCAGACCTTTCATGACCCAGCTAGGTAACGCCATCAGTGTTAAGTCTTTTCATTCTGCCTGTGTTGTAAGGACGAGCCAGACACTGGAAACCGGGCCAGGAGCCGAGCGTCCCAGTGAAGGAAACGTCTTTGCTTTGGGCCATTGGCCTGGGGGAGCTGGGGGGAGAGACAAGAGGTGGGGCTGGTTAGAGAACTCCGATGGGGAAACCAAGTCAGGTGACTCTCCCGTGTGTGTGTGTGTGCGTGTGTGTGTATTTGTCTGCCCAGCCTGTCAGGTGCCGATAAAAGACCAGCCGGAGCATCCACCCCATATCTCCCTCCTTATCAGGGACCTGGCCCATGCAGGCAGCTGGGCAGGGAGGCCTCGGACTACACAGCCAATCCTCCACTGCGCCCAGGAACCGGCTGCCCCCGTGATCCATCTGCCAACCCCCTTTTTCAGCCTGGCATATCCTGTTATGTGACGGTCAAGCCCCTGGCCCCGTATCCCTTGGGGATCCTATAAGGGGAAACGGGGTGCAGACCAACACGGCTTACACACAAGGGGCCCTCGGAGTTACAACGCTTCGCTCAGTGACCCTTCCAAGTTACAGCGGCCACGGAGAAAAAGTTGACTTAGGAGTGTGTTTCCCCCCCCCCCACACACACACTTAACAACTGTCGTAGCATTCTGTCTCACGGTGATGAAATTCAGGCTGGCTCGTTTTTATGACGGTTGCTATGGCTCCGGGGGTGGGTGGGGTTGTCACGTGATTCCCCTTTTTGCAAGCTCCTGACAAGCCAAGTCAATGGGGAAGCCGGATTCACTTAACGACGACGTGACTCCATTAAAGAAAATGCAGCAGTTCCCTTAAGAACCGTGGCAGGAAACGTCGTAAAACAGGGTTAAAACCTCACTTGGACAAGTGTTTCCCTTGGCAACCCAAATTTTGGGCTCGATTCTGATCGTATCTCGAGGACCACCTGTTACTGAATGATCTCTCTCTCTCTCTCTCTTCCTTTGGTTTTCAAGGAAAGGCTTTGGCCCAATTGCTGGGCATGATGCTCGTAAAACTTGGGGTTCAGCAAGCGCCTGATCGGCCTTGCCCTCCCTCGTCGAGCCCTCCTGAGGCCATCTAGTCCTTCCTTTGTCTGCCACACTTGCTCTGCTTGCCACTATGTGTGCCAGAGCCGGGTTAACTGTGCACATTCCCAGGTGAGTTTGTGGGCCAAGAGTTCCCGGGTGGTCATTGCTCAATGCTTTGATTATGTGACACCAAGTCAGCAATGACTCTTACGGCTCAACGAGAGCAGCAACCTTGACCCCACTTTAAGACCGGTGGACTTTAGCTCCCAGAATTCCCCAGCCAGCTATGCCCAGGATCTCCTGCTTAAGCAGGGGGCTGGACTAATTGACCTCCAAGGTCCCTACGCTAGGCTGGCTGGAGAATTCTGGGAGTTGAAATCCACCGGTCTTAAAGTGGCCAAGTTTGGAGGCCTCTGAATTAGGCGTAAGACTTGTGGACATATTCAGTATGCATGTGTATGTTTGCTAAATGTTAACAAATATGATTAAAAATACTTCATTTGTATTAAAATCTATGACATGTAGAATACGGTGACTGACATAAGAAGAACATATTGAACTACTGAATCATCAAATCAAGGAGGATTATAAGTTGAACATTATTATTGGAATGATACAAGCTTGCTCAATACATATTATTAATAATAGTTTATTTATTTGTATTAAAAGGTATGAGAATTGGGGGATTGGTATGAAAATAACACATTGGAATGCTGAATGGTGAAGTCATGAAAGGTTATAATTTAACCCGAAAATGTGTATTATTAGTAGAATTATATAAGCTTGTGAAATGGAACAAATATGGCTCATACTATTTTATTGGTCCCAAAATGTATAACAATCTGGTTCCACACTGTTCATGCATTGATATGTTTGTCAAAAAAAAAATTAAAAAATTAAAAACTTGAACTGTAGACTTGTGGACTTCAACTCCCAGAATCCTCCACTTTCCCGGCTGGAGAATTCTGGGAGTTGAAGTCCAGCCGCCTTTTAACTTTGCCAAGATGGGAGAAAACAATTTTTGTGCACTTTTTGGAACGAGGCAGCCTGGATAGCAGCAGTCCACGTAGTCCTCGTCTTACGACAATTCGCTTAGAGACTGTTCAAAGTTGCAACAACACTGGAAAAAACTGGCGCGTGACCGTTTTTCACACTTGACGACCGTTGCAGTGTTCCTAGTGATCAAAATTGGCAATGGCTTGGCAATGGACTCGTATTTATGACGGGGCCATGTGATCGCTGTTTGCCAGCTTCTGACCATCAAAGTTCGTGGGGAAGGCAGATTCATTTTACAACCGTATTACTCGCTTAACAACTGCAGAGATTCACAGATAACAGATGGTCAGAGTTGGAAGGGACCTTGTAGGTCATCTAGTCCAACCCCCCGCCCAAGCAAAAGACCCTACACCGTTTGTGACAGATGACAGTCTAGTCTCTTCTTGGAAGCCTCCAGGGATGACGCTCCCACGTCTTCTGAGGGCAAGCTGTTCACTTAACAACGGTGACAAGAAAGGTCGTAAAACGGGGCAAAACTCATGTGATAACTGCCTTGCTTTGCAGCAGAAATGCTGGGCTCAGTTGTGGTTGTGAGTCAAGGACTTACCTGCACTCCAAATACAGTTTGCTGGGATGCAAAAGGGTCCTGTGTCCCAGAATGCTGTATTTAATGTAATTTCATGCCACTAGTCCTGATGGGTTTCAGAAGAGCAAAGAACAGCCTTTTCGGTATTTATAGACCAGTGATGGCTCTCACCTTTTTGTTCTCGCGTGCCTAAAGTGGGTGCGTGCACTGGTGTGCCTGCACCCATAATGCAATGCGCGTATGACCCCCCCTCGCCCCCTGCAAATGCACCCCCAACCCTGTGCACGCTGCGTGCCTCTGTGCACGCGTGCGCGTCTCCCGCACACGCCCCGCCGCTGCGCATGCATGGCAGATACCCAACAATTAGCTGGTTGGCGGGAGGCACGTGTGCATGCGCAGTGGAACTGAGCTGGGGCAACGGCTTGCGTGGCGGCAGAGATGGCACGCTTGCCATAGGTTACCATCACGGTTATAGATCTTTGTTTGAGGGCCAATTTGGGGATGGCGGTTAAGGCACCAGGTCAGATACTGAGACAGCGAGTTCTAGTCCTGCCTTGGGCACTAAACCAGGGGTCGCCAACCTTTTGGACCTCAGGGACCACCAAACTCATAAGTTTAAATCCCAGGGACCACTAATATGAGTTTTGACTGATGGTGGCTTGCTGGTGTTGGTGGGAGAGAAGGAGAGAGAGAAAGAGAGAGACTTTTGGCTTCATGCAAGGAAAGCAGCAGAAGCCGCAGAAGTCTTTCTTTCTCTCCCCCCAAAACTCCGCCAGAAATGAGTCTTTGTGAGCCTCTTGGGGCAGGAGGCCTTGCAGGGTCCCAAAGACTCCTTTCTGGTGGAGTTTTGAGGAGAGAAAGAAAGACTTTGGCGACTTTCCTTGCGTGCAGCCAAAAGCAGACGAAGAAAGAAGCAGCCCGGTGGCCAGGCCAGGAGCGTGGGGTGTGTGGGGCAAGTTCCCCCCCCCTGCAAGCGACGCAAGCCTTGTGTTCCCGCGCAGCCTGGATTAATTGCTTTGGGGGTGACATTTCTCTGTGGACCACCAACATTTTCTCGCGGACCACCAGTGTTCCCTGGCCCACCGGTTGGCGACCACTGCACTAAACACAAACTGGGTGTCCTTGGGCCAGCCGCTCTCTCTCTGCCTTAGGAAGGAGACAATGGCAAACCGCTTCTGGAAAAAAACAACAACCCTTGGCAAGAAAACTGCGGGAAAAATCCATCCTGGGAGTTTCTGAGAATCGGACACAATGGAATGCAAGTTTGTTTTTTTTAAAAAAAGAAAATATATTTATTTTATTAAATTAATATCCCTGTTTATTTCACATTTGTGACCCTATCAGGGCCCACTGTTTAGGCTCCGGTCTTACACCCTAAAAAGCCAGCTGATTGAAGGGCTTAACCCAGGATAAGAGAAGGACAAGAGTTGGAGGGGACCTGGGAGGTCAACTAGTCCAACCCCCTGCTCAAGCAGGAGCTCTGCTGGCTGGGGAATTCTGGGAGTTGAAGCCCACCAGTCTTCAGGTTGGAGACCCCTGACGATCTTAAGAGACGGGCCAGGGAAAAAGTCCCTGCTGCCTTGGGGCCCCAATCCAGTTGGCCTGGCACAGAAACTGGCACCTCCGCTCCAGGTCAAAGCCACGGGATTTAGGGGTGCTGCTGATTGAAGATGAACTGGGGGGAGGTGGCAGGTTTGTGCCCCCTCCCCAAGACATGTGGGTGTGCAAACTATGCATGCCAGGGGAGGGCCTTCCTGGCTGATCCACCCAAGGCGGGTGGCGCCAAGAGAATGACGCCGGTTATCGGTCCCCAGCGGCTGCTCCTCTTTCTGCCCTGCCCAGGAGGGCCCCCCCAGCTGCTTCTTCCCAGATAAGGACCCCCCCAACGAGGAGTCCGAAAAGGACCCTATCCGGCCTTATCAGTAGCTCCACCTGGGATGCCCCGCCCGAGGGCAAGCTGCCCCTCCCCCCGAACAGAAGCTGGAGTGTCACTAGTCCCAGAGGTTATCAGAGGGACCAGGGACCGACGCCCTCCAACCCCCCACCTCGGCTCTAATGGCCATCGTTGGTCCTAGCAACGGACCCACCAGATGGGTGACTTCAAATCCCAGAATTCTGCTGGCGGGGGAAATGACAGAATCAGGAGGTTGGAAGGGACCTTGGAGGTCTTCTAGTCCAGCCCCTTGCTCAAACAGGATACCTTAAATCAGAGGGTCCCCAAACTTGGCAGCTTTTAAGACTTGGGGACTTTAACTCCCATAATTCTCCAGCCAGCTGGCTGGAGAATTCTGGGAGTTGAAGTCCCCAACTCTTTTTTTTATAAGTATTTTTTTTTATTTTTAACAAAAAAACAAAAACAAAATATAACACATAAAACAAATAAAACCTTCTTTCAATTATAAATTTAAGAGGAAAATTTATTTTCCTCTTAAATGTGTCGGTGGGTACATATATCTTGTGCACAATCTCTATAGTTATTTTCTTTTAAATTTACGTTCACACTGCATTCATTAACTTTCTATATATTTTATTATTACTATACAATCATTAGACTTTAATTTCAGTTCCATATTATCCTTTAGGGCATACCTCAATTCTTACTAATTTTTATTCATATTATGTCTTATTTAAAGGTAATCAATATTAAAGGTAATTTAAAGGTTATTTAAGACATGTCCCCCAAGTCTCAAAAGTTGCCAAGTTTGCAGACCTCTGCCCTAAATCAACTTAGAACTAAGGAGGAATTTCCTGACAATTAGAACAATTAACCAGGGGAACTACTTGCCTCCAGAAGTTGTGAATGCTGCAACGCTGGAAGCTTTTAAGAAGAGATTGGACAACCCTTTGTCTGAAGTGATGTAGGGTTTCCTGCCTAGGCAGGGGGTTGGACTAGAAGACCTCCAAGGTGCCTTCCAACTCTTGTGATTCTATTCTATTCTATTCTATTCTATTCTATTCTATTCTAATTATTCTATTCTATTCTATTCTATTCCAGACAAATGGTTGTCCAATCTCTTCTTAAAAACCTCCAGTGATGGAGCACCCACGATTTCTGGTGGCCAGCAGTTCCACTGGTTAATTGTCCTCCCTGTTAGGAAATTCCTCCTTAGTTCTAGGTTGAATCTCTCCTTGGTCAGTTTCCATCCATTATTCCTTGTCTGGCCTTCAAAGGTGCTTTGGAAAATAGCTTGACCCCTTCCTCCTTTCTGGGGCAGCCCCTCAAATATTGGAAGGCTGCTCTCCTGTCTCCCCTGGTCCTTCTCTTCCATAGACCAGCCAGGCCCAGTTCCTGCAACTGTTCTTTATATGTTTTAGCCTCCAGTCCCCTCATCATCCTGGTTGCTCTTCTCTGCACTTTTTCTAGAGTCTCAACCTCTTTTTTTTATAGTATGGTGTCCAAAACTGGATGCAGGACTCTAGATGTGGCCTTACTAAGGATAGGTAGGTAGATAGACAGACAGACAGACAGACAGACAGACAGACAGACAGATAGATGATAGATAGAGATAGATAGATAGATGTTTAGATAGTTACATGGATAGATAGATAGATAGATAGATAGATAGATAGATAGATATTGATGATAGATGTTACATAGATGATAGACATAGGTCATAGATAGATGATAGATATAGATGATAGATAGACAGACATAGATAGATAGATAGATAGATAGATAGATAGATAGATAGATAGATGATAGATGATAGACAGACATAGATAGATAGATAGATAGATAGATAGATGATAGATGATAGACAGACATAGATAGATAGATAGATAGATAGATAGATAGATGATAGATGGATAGACAGACAGATAGATAGATAGACAGATACACAGATGATAGAGAGGCAGGCAGAGACACACAGATAGAGATCATCAGAGCCACGGAAGGGGGAGGGGGGTCTTTTGGCTAGTCAGGGGAAGAAGGCGGCTCCCAGACCCTCAACTGGTGCTCCTGCCAGAAGCACCCCCCCCACCCCGAGACAAGACCACGAGTGGCTTTAGCAAGATCACAATAACAACTTTATTGTCTGTTATAATTTCACATTTGGCTAAATGAAGAGTTCCCGGCCACGTTTGG